>NC_056744.1:1743052967-1743132967 GCF_019279795.1 Protopterus annectens | reverse complement strand
TCATTTTGACTGAATCATACTACAATGAAATCACGCTTGTATAACTCATTTTGCAGAAACACTTTTGTCTGAAAAACATTATTACACAAATCATACCTTAAAACTTGTTATGGTATGGTGACAAGCTCCTTGCATCCCACTTGTCTGGGGAGCTTTGCCCCTTTATCTCTCTCAACTAAATATACCAGGGATACAGTCACAAAGTTGTGAAGAAAAGAAAAAAAAACACACACACGGAATGAATCATTGGTATGGTAGAAACACATTGCGCAGAAAACTTCATTAGAATAAGCCTACCTTAAAAATTATGTTTGAAGGAGAGGAGATTCCCTGCTTAGGTTTATTGTTATATACTAGGCTAACAACCACTAGGGCCTTTATAATTATAGCAGTGCAACCCAAATATGACCCACAAATTTGATTTACATAGAGGGTGATTTACTAACTGTCTCTGTCCATTAGAGATGCGAGCAACGTACCAGGATGAATTTCTGATAACCCATCCATTGGTCGAAGTTGAGCTTAAATAGGGATGCATTGGAACTCTGCCTCAAATGGATATGAAACCTGTTCTAGGGAATGGTAAATCTTTTTTTATTTGCTGCTTATGCCTTGTCAGGTACATTCTCAATGGGACATTATACACTATGATTGGTCTGATGAGGGCCAAGTACTGTCGGATGATGGATATAAATTTTCTTGCTACTTTAGACATATGTTGGTCAAAGGCTAGGTAACTATCTACATGAGTTCCAAAGACAAAACAACATCAGAATCAACGGTTGTCTGTTGATAAGTGCCGCTGTTCTACCTTTTGCATTGCCGCTGCCGTGCTCATTCTTGTAAATGATTCCGCAACTCTCTTCCCATTGGTCCATGCTAAAATTGTTCCAAATTTAAAATAATTAAAGTCCCTTTCGATTTTATGCTTCTTAGTTTCTATCAGTCCATTTTGAAAAGCAGTTATACTATCTAAGGTCTTGTATAATAAACTCGAGTGGGTATTTGTTATTAAATCTCCATAAAGCTGTTCAACTTCTAATTTCATTGACCATTCAACTGGTTCAAAAAATTTACTTGTGGTCTTCATGTATTGTAGTGGACAGCTTAAATTTATCATTTGCCAGTGTTTCAACAAATCTGGGTATTTATTACAGTATGTTGGCATTTTGAGTATCCGCAACCCTCTTGGTATAATTTTAGTCAGTAAATATATATGGAACTAAAATGTTGCCGTTGCAAGCGTTTAAGAAATTTCATCCTATGGTGAAAGATCTCTAATCTGTTTTTATATTGCAGCAAAATATCCTGATTGTATACCATATTAGTATCTCCCATTAAATTAGTAAAATCCAATCCTTGTAACAGTGGATTTTGTGATACCTCCACCAGGTCTCAAATAGGGATCAGTGATCTTGATGTAACTTTACTAGTTGAAGGACTAACACTTGCACCATTCATGCCTACTAAAATGTATTAATCCAAAAGTATAACAAGCAAACTGAAATGCAATTGGGGATAAATCCTGTTCCCACAGTAATATCAGATTTAAAATAAAACATCCTCCAGAACCAAGAAAATCAAAGTTAAAAATCTTTATTGCACTGTTATGTGGGAATCCTTGGTGAAGTTGGTCGTAAGGATTGTAACTTTTCTAAATCTATTTGTCCATCCAAATGCATCGCATATAATGCGCCATTAACTACTTTACTTCTTAGCAATGTTTTTACTTCTATGTACTCTACATATCTAGCATTTGGTTAACATAATAGTCAGTGTACAAAATGACTCCACCATCTCCTTTATCTGCACACTTATTACTATGTGCGGGTTATTAATTTAGTGTTTTTACAGCTTGCATCTGTTCAAATGAGGCTATAAAAAGTCTATGTTAAATCATATACATTTCATAAATATCATGTTCTACTTCCTTTTCTAAGGCCAAAACCTTCGGATTACTTAAGGGTGTATAAGTACTTTTCCTCTTATTTAAGTGAACATTAACTTCATCCCGTTCACCATAAAGTATTTTTAAATTCAGAGACCTAGCAAAATATTTAAATTCCAACATTGTTTGTGCTGTATCAACATTTTTAGCTTTTATAAACATTAGCCCCTTATTAAGAGCACTTAATTGAGTGTCTGTTATAACATCATGCGACAAATGAAATACCAAGTTGTGCAGTCCATTTATTTCCTGGTTTGGGTCCTCTTTACGGCGCATTGATTTGCTGTCTTCCCTTGTGTATTGCTATAACTCTTCATCCTCTTTTTTTGCTCCAGGAATAGAATTGGTTCCACGTTCTTCAGCATTTTCAAAGGCCAAAACCATTGGATTACTTAATGGTATGAAACTATTTTTCCTGGAGTATCTTTCTATTTAGGAAAAAACAATCGAGTTTTCAGAAAAAGAATTTCTGAGCACTAATACACCAGAGTTAGGAATGAGAAAAATGCTGTGGCCAAGCCCTCCACAGAACGTTGTTCCTTTAAGAAATTCCTTTTGATGTTATTGATCATGTCACTTTTGATTTCAGTGGAGACAGGGATAATGAATTAGAAGGGTTCAGGCACCTAGGTGGTGCAGCACCCCCCTGTGAGACAGCTGGATGTGGACACATGGCAGTTTGGCAGGCATGCCTCTCCATCACTATGGGTTGGGCATGACATGGAACCATTCACAACAGTGGTGCCCACAGAGACACTGTGTCTGTCAGGCTGTGAAATGCACGGTTGGTGTTACAGCAACAGGTCTTGCAATAGCATGTACTTTCTGAGGGGTATGGAGTCTGCAACTCATCTGTCTGTTCCAGTACACTGTTGGATGTCCACATATGTGTGTTATTTAGGCTACACATATTCTGCACAGCTTAAGGCTGTCTGTGCTGTTATATAATGGTAGACTGTATTGGCAGGAACTTGCTGTCTGGAAGATGCACATGTACATATGCTCTGCTGCAGCTACTATGGATTGTACTACTTGCTTCAAGGGGAATGTTTTGTGTGCAGGTTTTGGAGGAGTTGCAGAGATCTACAGGTATGTTGCTTTTATTTTCGTGTTTACTGTATTGTTGTGCTTTGTGTGAACATTTGGAGCGGTTAGGTATGATACTGTAATTTATGATCTTTTGGCTTTACGTGTTGTTGGCTTTGCACGTGTTTTACACTGTTGGAATTGCAGCCCACGTTGCTGCTTTAGAGGTTGTCTCCATTTGTTTGTTATCCCACCAATGTGGGTTCCAACGGCATATCTCCCTTTCAGCTGCACCACTCTACGGTCTAGCGGTGCTGCAGCCTTCTAGTTTCGGCGTTATAGCTCGCTGGCATTCGTCTTACAATCTACATGTCGGAACCCAAATTAGAATACTAAGAACTCAAATGGCAGATTGTGTTTTATGCTTACAGCAAACCAGGGCTCTGTAGAAAAATTAATTATAAGGTTATTTTAACTAAAAAGCAAAAAACTGTAAATAGAACTTTGTTTTATTTTTTTTGTTTTGTTTTTTAGCATTTGCTTTTTTTTCTTACCCAATTTTTAACTGTGTTTTTCTTGAAAATTGATAATTGTATTAGTACCATGTGATAGGAGTTGGTTAATTGCTGAAGATTATTTAAGTGAGAGCTTTTTGTGAGTGACTTTACATTCATACGATCATAGGAAGATACTAGACTAATGGCCCAAGGGCCCTTACAAGCTTAGCCAATTTCTACCCATATTTCCATGATCAGCAACTATAGTCCCTGTCCAAGAGAGACACAGGTGGAACTCCTGGGGTGAATTTATGGTTACCCATCCAATCGTCCAGTTTACTTTTGAGGATGGCCAGAGAGGTGCTCTGTCTGACATGAAGCAGGAGTCTGTTCCAAATTTGTGTAAGCTCTGGGAGGCAAATCTGTCTCTCCAACAGGTTCTGTTAATGTCACATACCAGGTTAAGGTCTTTAGAGCTAGTCACCCATGTACCATTTGACTTGGCCCAATTTGATATCCTCAGGCATCTCCATGCAGTCACAGACCAGCACAGTAAAGATTAAAAGCTGAACTTTAGTGCATTTTCAAAAAGTCACAATATTTAGTCACCATGGCCGGATAATTTTGACTTCAGGGAGCCAAACCACTAGTGATTTTCATATATGCAAGAAATATGCCAGATATTTTCTGCTTTTTCTTAAGAAACTTGTGTATTATTTAAGCAAGCTACAAGACTTTTCAGAAATGTACATACAAGCTTAGAAAAAGATGTGCCTTATCTGGTTACTAAAGTGTTTTAAATGATACAAGCTCCAGTCATCTTCTGTTGATAATAGTAATGAAAGAAATATAACTAATAAAAATCTGAAACTATAATACTGTTTAATTCTTTAAAAAAATTGCTTAGCAAACATTTACAAGTTTTACTACTGCAGTCTCATTAATGTAATTGGTTCAAAGGTTTCACTGGAATTTAGACATCACAGAAAGAAACAAGGATACTAAAACAGGATCAGTCATGGTATGCATAATGGATGCTAAACTAAGCCCTGGACTTTGAAGACAGGAGGCGAATCCAAGGAACAGATTTTTGTCACTGAACAAGCTGACTTTCAAACAGCATTTTTAAATGGCCTAATGAACATTTAATCGAACTCAAAGAAAGAGATAAAGAATTTATCAGATTGTATTATATTACTTTAAAATTTCATAACATTGCAAAGCTGTACGAAGTAAGACAATAGATATCTTAAAATATCATCGCAGTCTTTCCAGCAGTCATGATTTTTTTCTTTCTCTTATATCTTTCAAAATTTATGCTATAGCTTTAGCTCTGCCAGTCATATTTATGTGCTCTCCAAAGATGGTTTGGAAATGTATTCAATAAATTACATTCTTTCATCTTTGCATTACTGTTTAAAATATGACGAGTTGTTGACTTTAGGAATATCCTTCTGATTGAAGCATTTTAAGATTAGCTGATGTTTTTGAAGGCACAATAAAAAAATCACAGAAAAGTCCACACTTAGTCTGTTTTGTGAAGAACAAATGTGGTGCACCTAAACAAACAGAGTGAATACAATTCCTGCTTTGATGTTTGTACTGACATCCCCAGGTTCAAGGTTAATCTCTGCATAAACCATTATTATATGCATGCCCCTCTTTTAACCCTGATGCCGCAGTAGTAGCATACTTCTTAATATGAAAAAATTACTTCTTCCATATAACAGTTAAATACTGTGCATTTTCCAGCAATTCTCTTATCCATAAGAGGTTTAAAAATTTAGTCAAATGTTTTGTGTTTTAGAAAACCCCCTCATTATAGGTTCATAGGTTGGTACTAGGCTATCAGCCCTAGGGCCTATACAAGCCTAGCTATAACAATTCCCTGGCTATTTCTTCCCAAACCATTTACTTCCCTGGAACCCTGTCTAGCAGGGCAACTGACATGACCCCGGGGTGAATTTCCTTTCTCCCATCCAATCATCAAGGTTCCTTTTGAAGAGGGCCAGAGAGGCACTCTTCTTGACATGTATGGGCAATCTATTCCAGAGTCTGGGGAGTCTCTGGGTCAGGAACCTATCCCTCCAGCATGTTTTGTTTATTGTGATGACAAGGTTTAGGTCCCTGGAGCATGTGGCTCTGAGTGATTGGGATTTCTTTAAGTGTAGCATGTCCAACAGCTCTGGGTTTGACATGGCCTTTTATGTTAAGCAGAGATCGCCTCTGAGTAGACGATATGCGACAGAGTATAGCTGGAGTTTTTTAAGGCGGTCAGCATAGGGCATCTGCTTTAGGCCTGTGATTGTTTCAGTGAGGTATTTCTGTGGCCTTTCCCGTTGTTGCAGATGTCTTGAGAGGTACATACCAAACAGGGCGTTGTATTCTATAATGGGGCTAATGAGGGATGAGTACAGTGGACAATGACCTCCTTTTTTCTGGATGAAAAGCCCTTAGTGATGAGGTGTGCCACATAGAAGGATTTCCTGACTGTTGTGGCAATGTGGTTATCGAAGGTGAGACCACTGTCCACCTGTGTCCCTAATTCTCTTATCACACTTTTGGTGTTTAGTGTACTGCCACCTATATGGTAATTCACGTATACATGTTTTTTCCCAAAGGGGATAACTATACATTTCTTGGCATTGAGCTTGAGCCCATGGCTCTGGCACCAAGCATCTGTTTCTGTAAGGCCCTTTTGTAGAGTGTCCACATGATTTAGGGATTCAATAATGGCTCCCAGTTTGCAGTCATCTGCGAACTTTGTTAACCAGAGTCCCTTAGTGTTGGCCTGTACTTCAGAGAAGTAGATGCCAAACAAGAGCTGTCCCAGGACTGAAACCTGAGGTACTCCACTTGTCACTTGTCTGGAGCTGGATTTGGAGTCGGCTACCTTTACAGTGTGGGTTCTTTCAGTAAGCCAGTTAGCAGCCCATTGGGTGACGTAGGGATTAATGCCCAGTTTAGTAAGTTTAGCTATGATTCCAGAGTGGGGGATGGTGTCAAAGGCATTGGCAAGGTCTAGATAGGCTGTGTGGACCACCTTACCCTTGTCCATGGCTCTGAAGACTGATTCGAAGAAGTCAATCAGGTTCAGGAGATAAGATTGGCCCTTCATGAACCCAAACTGGGTGGGGTCCAGTGTTTGAAGGTTGCCAATGTCTTTGTTTATAAGTTCCATGATAATACGCTCCATGGCCTTGCAGATAAGGCTTGTCAGACTGATGGGATGGTAGTTTCCAGGATCCAAGGTGGATCCCCCCTTGTGGAGTGGGATAACTGTAGCTGTGCACCACTCAGTGGGCACGAATCCTGAAGTGAGGCTATGATTAAACATGACACTTAGGTGAGGTGCCAGTTAGAAGGGATATTATAAAGGTATTATGTTAACTCTCTGTTAAGGATTGCATTATCGCTTAACTTGATTTTGTAAGATGCAAAAGTTTTAGTCTGGATTTTTTTTTTTCTTTTGGTATAATTTATTTATCATGATTAATTCCATTGGATTACCTACTTCATGAATGACAATGAGCCACTTTATTATAACCCATACACCCCACTTAAATTTAAATTAGATTGTCAAAGTATAGAAATTACAGACCCTTACTTAATATAACAGAATGTAAGGTTAGATAAAACTGAGCACATTTGGAAATTTCCATTAAATGTTTCCTGTCTGGAAATAGACTTAATGAATCAGTAGAAAACATTGCTTCATTTATCTTCAGATTAATATTTTGAGTTTATATATATATATATATATATATATATATATATATATATATATATATATATATATATATATATATATATATATATACACACAATATAAGGGAGGTAGTTCTGTACTTTTATACCTTATCCCGTCAGATTGTAACTGCTGAATGCATACATGTGTTTATTATTCCAATTTAGTACTGAAATATTCTCCTGAATTATGAACCCAGTTTTGTGTTTTTTTTAGAAAATGCACATATTCTGTGGAAAACTGAACTCAAAGGATGAAATGTAAGAATTCTAGAAAGTGGGAGTTTCCATTACTTGTGAACATTGTCTAATGGACAGTAATGAAGAAGAACTTATTCTCTGAAGGGTTATCTGCTGGTCATTTCTTCAGTAAAGTAACTCATACCCTCAACTTCTTATAGCAAGAAATCAGGGACAAATGTCCAAAAATAGGGACACTTTTTAAATATTGCTCTTACAAAGTTGATAGAATAACAGGTTTTGCATTAACATGAATTTTCTGAAGGATATGAAGTCTGAAACTGAATATTTGCTATTCTTTTCTAACTGCAGTCTGTAAAGATTTATCACTAATTTGCCAGAAAACCACAAGTATATGATAAATGGACCAAAAATATGAGGCCAAAATCTGGACATTCTGGGAAAATCTGTACAGTTGAGAGGTATAATTAACTGCCCACCCCCTCCCCCAGCAGTCAATCTGACTAGGGTGTGGTGAGTGTCATTTTAGCTATGTTGTATGTGCAGCCAGAAATACTTATGAACAAACAAGTACATCAGTTATTTTTTTCTTATATTTACTTACCTCTCACAAAAGCTGTTTTCCTGTAATAAATGGAAAAGGCCTTACAGTTTTTCAGTGCAATGCTACACAATTCTTTACACCTTTATCTGCAAGTTTTATTTCTAACTGTATTACATGCAGCCAGCATTACTAATATTTGAACATAGCTTATACATTTGCAGCTGGACAGATTACTAATTTCATATTTGTCACTCCCTACTTTGGATTCAATAGAAGAGTGCTCACGGGTTCTTTTCAAGCAACTTTATTTTATACAAAAACCATGATAGAAGTTTACTGACTTTAACTTAAGTAACTTGTATACAAACTAACTACGGCGATCATACATGCTCACTCTCTGGCTGCACTCTCAAACTGGCGCTAGGAACAGCACAAGTCCTGTATTTATATGTGCACATTCAGCCTTTGAAATGCTTCTTAAAGCTACAGCACATATACTCTGATCTGCAGTATACTTTCCTGTCTTTTTTTTATTTCTTAATGTACCGCTTAATAGGCAATAGCAATATTTTCTGCCTGTCATGTACAGATAGATATCTGACTACATGAAATGGTATTTATTTTTTCTTATTATATTTCAGAATGTGTCTTCAAATACTTATAGCTAAGATATTTGACTTTTGAATTACATGTAACTGTATCATTTTTTTCTACTCCATGTACTATTTTATATAGACACACATATACATCTATATATTCAGTTATATATAGATTGAACATTGTACATACGCTCAAGCTTTCTTGCCTGAAGCATATCAAACCTCTTAGCCAGCTGGTCAGCACTATGCTTTTGTAAGTTGTCATACCTGTGACAGCAATGCTGACCAGAGTGGGTTATACCTGTCAGAATTGACAGGTGGTCACCCAACTCCTGCCAGATATCGATTTTCTTATAAGTACTGGTACCTGTGCACACCTGGAGCTCCTCCAGGTAGGAGTCCTGCAGAAGGCAGAGAATAATTAGGGTCTCTTTCTCAGACTATCCAGGAGAGAGCATCCTTGTGCCTTTGCAGTTGCTGCCATCATTCAAACTGCTAGAAAAAGAATGAAGAAAGAATGGTGGGGGATTAGGGTTCGAAACACTCCCTGTTGGGTGTAACATTACCTTGACCAAACTGTTTTTTTTTTTTTTTTTTTTTTTTTTTTTTACTATTATTGGTAGCATAGAAAGGAATGTTAATACTAAAGTGTACTGCTTGTTAGGTTCATAGGTGTTTACTAGGCTAGCGACCACAAGGGCCTTTATAAGCCTAGCCATGCATCGCAAATCTCTGATAAGTTCTGATGCCCTTGATAGAGTAAGTAGGTGCTTGGTAGATGAAACATTCACAAGCTAGGGCCTGGGGGATGGTTCCCTGTGTCCATTAGAGACATAGGTGCCAAACCAGGCATACATTTCCTGTTCCCCATCCAATTGTTCAGGCGGCACTTGAATTGGGTTAGGGAGGAACTCTGCTTTACATGGATGGGAAGCCTGTTCCAGAGATGGTGTAATCTGTGGGATACAGACCTGTCTCTCTAGCAGGTCCTGTTTATATCACAGACAAGGTTTAAGCCTTTAGAATGGGTAATCCTGGTGCTATTTGTTTTGAAGATATGTAAGAGGTCCGTCAGAGTGGGGTTTGATAATTCCCTGTATGTCAGGCATAAATCTCCTCTCAAATGCCTGTAGGAGACTTACTACAGGATAGTGCTTTGAGGTGGTCTGCATAGGACATTTTACTTAAGCCCTGTATTCTTTTAGTTAGGAACCTCTGTTGACATTCTAATTGTTGGATATGCCTGGTTAGGTACATATTAAATGGGGCATTCTACTCAGTGATAGGTTTGATGAATGCCGAATACAGTTGAGCAATGACTTCCTTGCATTTGGATGACATACCTTTGTTTATAAGCTGTGCAACATTGAATGATTTCCTCACTGATGTAGACATGTGATGGTCAAAGGCTGGATTACTATCTGTGTATGCCTAAGTCCCTGATTGCTGAGTCAAATGTAAGGGATGTGTTGTCAATCTGATAGTTACCAGGGTGGATGACTTCCTGAAGGATACTGTTATCCATTTCTTGGCATTTAGTATTAGTCCATGGTTCTGACACCAGTTGATAATGTGTCACCCCCTCCTGGAGAACATTTGTGTCAGTGTGGGATTCAATGACAGCTCCTAATTTGCAATCATCTGCAGATTTAGTCAGACAGAGACCATTGACATTAGCCATGACTTCAGAGAAGTAAATGCCAAAAAGGAGAGGTCCAAGGACTGATCCCTGAGGGACTCAACTTGTGGCTGCCTCTTTGTAGAGGTGGACTCCCCAGTTCTAACTTCCTGGGTCCTATCTGTGAGCCAGTTGGCTATCCACTAGGTGACAAACAAGTTTGTACATAACCTCTGGAGTTTGTCAATAATGCCCGAGTGGTGCCAGACATAGCTGAAGAAAGCAAGTAGTAATTTTTCATCAAAAAGTTTAGGCCATTTCAAAGGATGTCTCTGCATCATTTTCTTGACAAGGCATGCAAACAGCTCTAAGGACATTTTGCCAGTGTACTTATTAAAGCAGCAGGTTGTGATTGTGTTCAGTTGTTCTGAAGTTGGAACACTGCTTTTGTCTAGATATATAAAGTGGCCATAATTTATGGTAGAATTTATGTCAAATGTGTTCACCTTACTATTTCAGAAACCTCATGTCCAGTCTCTTTTTAGGTTGTCTTTGTAGTGTGATGCTTCTGCTGTCAGATGTTTCAAGGCAGGACTTGTAGGAGTTCAAAGTACTACATTTTCTAGAAACTGACCACTTTTGCATTTTGTGGTTTTCTTCTCCTCCTTTTTTGAATCATTATGCCTTCAACAACAAGATGTTCAGAAAGTATCATCTAACCACCGGAGATTGTTACTGCTATATAATTTCAGGGTCTTAGTTATTTAATCCCAGTCTCTAAATGTTTTATTTGAATATGTTTTGTAAGGCTGTATACATACAGTTAAAAAAGTGAAAAAGGTTGGTTAATCTTAATAGCGTTTTCCTCTAGTCATCATCATCGTCATCATCATCATCATCTTTTTTCGGCTGTTCCCGTTAGGGGTCACCACAACGGATTATCTGTTTCCATTTCTTCCTGTCCTCTGCATCTTGCTTTGTCACACCACCCACCTGCATGTCCTCTCTCACCACATCCATAAACCTTATCTTAGGCCTTCCCCTTTTCCTGTTACCTGGTAGCTTCATCCTTAACATCTTTTTCCCAATATACTCAGCATCCCTCCTCAGCACATTTCCAAACCAAAGTAATCTTTCCTCTCTGTCTTTGTCTCCAAACCTGCCAACCTGGGCTGACCCTCTAATATACTTATTCCTAATCCTGTCCAACCTCGTTACACCCAGTGCAAATCTTAACATCTTTAACTCTGCCACATCCAGCTCAAACTCCTGCCATTTTGTCAGGGCCACTGTCTCCAACCCATATAACATAGCTGGTCTCACTACCCTCTTGTAGACCTTCCTTTTCACTCTTACTGGTACTCATCTCTCACAAATCACTCCTGACACTCTTCTCCACCCACTCCGTCCTGCCTGTACTCTCTTCTTCACCTCTCTTCCACACTCACCATTACTCTGAACTATTGATCCCAAGTATTTAAACTCATCCACCTTCGCCACCTTTACTCCCTGCATCCTCACCATTCCTCTATCCTCCCTCTCATTCACACACATATATTCTGTCTTAGTCCTGCTGATCTTCATTCCTCTTCTCTCTAGAGCATATCTCCATCTCTCCAGGGTCTCCTCCACCTGTTCTCCACTCTCACTACAGATCACAATGTCATCTGCGAACATCATAGTCCACGATGACTCCTGTCTAATCTCATTTGTCAACCTTTCCATCACCATTGCAAATAAGAAAGGGCTCAGAGCTGATCCTTGATGTAATCCCACCTCCACCTTAAATGCATCCGTCACTCCCACAGCAGACCTCACCGCTGTCACACTACCCTCGTACATACCCTGTACCACTCTTACATACTTCTCTGACACTCCCAACTTCCTCATACAATACCACAACTTCTCTCTAGGCACCTTGTGATATGCTTTCTCTATGTCTGTAAAAACAAAATGCAACTGCTTTTGACCTTCTCTGTACTTCTCCATCAAAAATCTAGCATCTGTAGTGTTCTTTCACGGCATGAAACCATATTGCTGATCACTAATCATCACGTCCCTTCTTAACCTAGCTTCCACTACTCTTTCCCATAACTTCATGCTGTGACTGATCAATTTAATCCCTCTGTAATTACTACAGCTCTGCACATCACCCTTATTCTTAAAAATCGATACCAAAACACTTTTTCTCCATTCCTCACCCATCCCCTCTCTTTCCAAGATTTCATTAAACAATCTGGTTAAAAACTCCACTGCCATTTCACCTAAACACCTTCATGCTTCCACAGGTATGTCACCTGGACCAACAGCCTTTCCATTCTTCATCCTCTTCATATCTATCCATACTTCCTCCTTGCTAATCCATTGTACTTCATGATTCACTATCTCCACATAATCCAACCTTCTCTCCCTTTTATTCTCTTCCTTTATCAGCCCCTTACAGTACTCTTTCCATCTGCTCAACACACTCTCCTCGCTTGTGAGTATGTTTCCCTCATTTTCCTTTATCACCTTTACCTGCTGTACATCTTTTCTAGCTCGGTCCCAGTGTCTTCCTCTAGTATTCTTTGTTAATCATTTACATTCAACAGCCACTTATAATAATTTAACAAAAGATAAATACAAAGTATACTGAAGTGTCATAACTCCCACAACAGGGAGAACTGGCTTAAAAATGGTGTTCTCATTGTACTTTCATTTTTGACACCATTTAATGGAACTGAATAGTAATGCTGCTGTAAACTTTGCATTCACTACAGGTGCAATATATAATACCTTCTGAGTGTTTTACTTTATTCCACTTCGTAATCCAAGCCTTTAAATGATATTCAGTTCGTGTGGTATTTTATTAAGTATGTACCTGCAGTATGGTATGCTGACAGAAACAGAAGTGCCATGTTTTACTATATTAGAATTGCAGGATATGTCATACAGATATTATCAGTCTGATATTTCAGAATTCAGCCTCTGCGGATTTCTCTGCTTTCCTCAGAGCTGAAAACATGTTTGAAGAGTTCAGCATGCCAGGAAAGTGTCAAGCACTACTGTTTTGTCAGGTAGTATAGTGCAGACAATACCAGAACATGGCACTTTGCCATCTACTGTGAGCTAATAAATGGGATACAAAATAATGGGCTATTTGTCGACAAACTGATATATACATAATTGCTGGATGAGGGACCGAGACAGACAGAATAACAGATGTCAAGGTAACAAAAGAGTCAGAGGGTTGGCATTTTCAGAAATCATCCTGTTGCCTAAATATTGTCAAAGCAGACATTTGTCCCAACAGATGCACATTCAAATGTATTTAAATTTCTAATGTATCAAGCGACCAAACAATATGATTCTGTGAAAGAAAGATAACAACTGATTTCATTGAGTGTGCAGTTCTTCAAAGTGATGCATTTTACAGAGAAGAATAACAAGGCAAATTGAATTTTTAATGGCACTGTTGACAGTCAGTACCAGCAAAAATGAGCTTAGCTGTCTTTATATGGGCCACCTATCTGTATATTGCGCATGTGTTAATGAGATAACATTATTGTTTTACACTGGCTTATGTTTGAATTGATAATTTCTACTACTTTTTGGCTTCATTTCTAAATGAACATAACTGAATAAAAATCCAGTTCTACAATGCTGATTATACATTATATGCAATGGTTTTACACATAGTGATCAGCATTAAACCAGTGGGAGTGTACAAAAAGTGATTTCATTTCACTCTTCGCAGTGACAGCAATTTTGAAGTAGACAGTATTTTGTTGTGCTAAGATTGAAGTGGACACTACAGGGTATATGAAAAACAAGTTTCAACTGACAGTGGTTGAGTGCTGTCTTAAAATGCAGGTTAATAACCAATGTACATTACATGTACATTATCTTCTTTCAATTATATTTGATGTACAGGATCAGAGGAACTGAGGTATTTTAAAGTGAATCGTTAGGCCAGTCATTGACCATAATGCCCCTTTGGCATGCATCATTCCAAGTATATGCAGCAACTGGAACACCAAGAGAGAACCTTACTAAAAGGAGCAAGGCCAAAACAACACATCCTACATGGACCGACTCAAAATCCTGTCACTGTACTCTATCCTATAGACTGCTAAGAAGTGATGTGTGTCTGGCATACAATGCATCTTCTGACACATTACTAATGGATTTACTGCATATCAGCAAGTTAAATAGCATCAAAAGTACTTTGTCTGGGGATCTAAACCTCTTCTGCAATATCAGTCGAATGGTTTGGAGGGCCAGGTATATCTCACAGAAGATACTGCTGCTCTGGAACAGAATCTACATCCACATAAAACAAAGTTCATCCCTGTCCATATTCAAGCGTTGTTTAGATCTAAGGATCAGAAATAGAAAATTTACCCCAGGATTGGCACTTGTACTACTAATGGAGATAAACAGCTACTAAGTGCTATATCCCATGCATGGGCCCCACTAAATTATCTATGTTATGATCCCAGTTACTCTCATTAGGGGTAATGTATCATTTTTGACCACTGGATGGCTAAGGCCAATCTATAACAAAATGAGATAGGTTATTTTGTGCTTGACAGGGGAAGCTGGCTAGTCATAAAATGGCCTGCAAGGGCAATTAGCATAGTACTTAATAGCACTTACCTATATGAACCTTTGAGTTAAGAATGATCTTTTTTGTCTGCAACATGTGATGTGCACTAGTCCCAAAGCAGAAGGTCCGAATATTAATAAATGCTTGATAAAGGCATGGACCAAAAAATGCATTTGACAGGGATAGCTGAATGAGTTTTTAATTTGTGTAAAATACATAAATGGTTTCTGATGGGGTCTGTCAGTCATGAAGATTGACATGAATCAAAAGGACACAGCTGTGGTGGCATTTAATTAGTTGGCATAAATAAAGCATTAAAGTTAGAAGTATCCTGATTAAAATGTCAGTAGACTGCAAGTTAGTAATATATGTTACTTCGAATAAAAAATGGTCAGGAAAAAGGCTACTCTAGTTCAATGTTTCACGTCTGTCACCATGATTAGTATGATAAACAACAATACATTGAGGTCACATGTAGTCTTAAATCTAGTGAGAACTCCAAAAGCAATGTATGTGTATGTATTACGAGAAATGCGGCTTGGGGTTATATTTACTCTGCTGAAATAAGGAGATGGGTGGAAAAAATGTCAGCAGTTCTTATTCAGATGAAAATCATTCTAAAGTAAAATATGAGCACTAGGCAGCAAGTATGAACGTGCAAATTGCTTAAAAAGAAAGGGTAGTAGGGAAAAAGTAGTGCAGTGAGATGCCCGGATGTTTTCTAAAACTGCAATATTGCTTGACAAATTAACAGGATCTGAATCCTATGCAGTGGTTATTCAGGGAGAAAATTTAATGTTTAGGTACAGAATGTCACAACAATTAGAGGCAGTGTTTAGAGAAACTCATCTGTAAAGTAAATGTGAATGTGTCATAGTGATGTTGCAGTCACTTTGGAATTACAATGCCAGCAAAATGTCCTATATGGTATTTCTACTCAGCAAACAGAGTCCATACAACAATTAAGATATGATGCACGAAAAGTATCATTGCAGCACCACTGAAAACATTTTTCCTGTATTTTGCTATATCAGACACCCATTATATAGGTTCCATTTAGTCCCATATGTCTGCTGCATGCCATACTAGTTTTCATGCACTAACGTTCCATCTATCTATAGAGGCAGAATGAAACCCATCTACAAATGCTTATTTTGTAGCCAGTGTCTGCTGACAGTAACCAGATATGAGGAACTCGTTAACAGTAATCCCGGTTCAGTAGATAGATAACTCCTGTTTAATGGGGGCAATATAAGAACGCTACCACCCATATACTCCCACTTGGTGCTTGGAGTTGTGTTCTTGACCTGATAAGATAGTGTTGTACTTGGGGAGAGAGGAACAATCCTAAGGTGTCTTCCTTCAAATGAGTCATTAAACACCACCTTTTGGTCTGACATGAGGATGAGTAGTGAGAGTCAGCTCATCGATTAAAATAAACAGAGAAATATGGAGTCGTACAGACAGTTTGAGTGATGTATAAAGAAATCAAACTCATTTTGTTTATCTCTGTAACAGGCAAGTAAGAAGGTCTGCTTATGTGACCAGTATGAATTCCCAAAGGATTAATCCTTCTACTAGTGCTCATCGCATCACGTTACATTCTGCTTCACTGGCCTGCTGTAAGAATCCTGCCACTAGTACACAGGATCGAGTAATGATGGTGAAGAGAGGCTCCTGAGTCCAGCTGCAACAGTGGTCTTGAGGCAATGAACTGGAGTACTATCCTGGACTCAGCCTGATGCTTGTTGATACTGGTGTGACCGATGAGTACCCTACATGATTTCATCATCTTTCTGTTTTAAAGTGATGATGTATTTGCAATCATAAGTGGCTAGCATTTAAATTGGTGGGGGGGGTAAGTAGAAAATACGATGCATTGGTGCTGGAGATAATGCCATATGTACTGTTTTCCTGCAATTCCATATTGTACATCACTGTCCAAACTATCAGTAAAGTAGATTGTTGACATAACATAGTTTCTTTCAAAAATTAGGAGAGCCCCCATTATGTCCAAATGTTGGATTTATTGGGCTAAGACCAGTTACTATAAATTCGAGAAGTTAATAGTCACTCTGTTTTGCAAGTGGTAACTCTCCTGAATCTGATGTTTTTTTTTCTTCAATAAATGAATTCTTTATTGAAAATACATATATGAAACACTTATCAATACATCAGGAAAAAGAGAAACATAACGCACAGATCATAGAAAACAGTGAATTCTAAATTAGCATAGCTATACCAATCACAACAGTGGATATCTACAACAGATGTTACAATGACTACATACTTAAAAATAAGATACCAGATATTGAAGATTAACTGCATAGGAATCTAGAATATCCTTGTAAAAGTTTAGACCTTGTTTGATTCCAGTGCTTTGTATCAACATCACAATGAGACAAGGATTTTAAATTGTAGCTTAGTCTATGAAAACACACTTAGCCAATCTTCTTCTTCTTCTTTCAGCTTTTCCCAGTTAGGGGTCACCACAGTGGATCCCCTGTCCACTCATGATTGGCAGTAGCAACATATTTTCCAATACTAAAGTGAGGATTACATTTTGAACTCACAGCAAGACGTCTTATATAAATCCTGACTCTGATTGTGCTACCATTCATAAAAATGTCATGAAGGCATATAGCAAGACTTCTAACCTTCATCAAAATTATTTTAAAAAATATTTGCTGCTCTCAGCATTGTCTAAAGTCGTATATTTCCCACTATTTCAGTTCAGCAAAATTATTAGCCCACCTTAGGACTTTCATACTAAACCATCAGGCTAGGTGGTGAATTTCGTTGCCCGGGGATGGTGAAAGAATATGATTAAAATCATCATCTGATATAAATTAACCAGTTTGGTCATCCTTCCCACCCAGAAGCCCTAGCAAGTCCCCTCAGTACAACCTTGAAGTTATATTACTTAGTAACCCTGATGAGAGTCATTTGAGATGATTTAAAAGATTACTTATACTCTGGAAAATTACCCAATGTGGAAGTGTTTGTCCTTTGGAAACTGAATAAAACACTTAGCTTGGTGATGTGTGGCCAGCCTTACTATAAGAACCACCAGGAAATAATGAAATAAACAGCAGAAGCCTATGGGCACCTGCAAAGCCAGGGTTACAAATCATCTAGAGTACAAATAAAATTCTGGTCTGCTTTAGGAATATTTACTGGCGATCAACCATTGAGACTGTCAGGATTATTCTTGCATTCCACCTCCACAGTTTGGTATAGATATTTATGTTTAGTCACCATATTCAGTCAATAAACTGAAGTCTGTGTCAAAAATACAATGATGTCAAGCTGGAATTTTTACACTGTGAGAAGCAATTTTTATGCCATACAACTTTATCAAAGCACCCTGCTGCAAGAACCTTGAAAATGACATTCAGATATCTGCCAATTGTTTCTGCAAGAAGATGCACTTCTGTGCTTGCACAGCAACTCAAGGACAACTTAGGGGCACCGGAGTGCAATGCCAGCCCTCTGCAGCTTATGTAAAGTTTTATTACCACTATTCCCTGCCAATCAGAATAAGGCAATAGCCCATCCTTTCGAGCCCAACACATGAGTAGCCTGGTGTTTTTCACTGAAGTTTCCCTTACTGCATGTCTGGTAGTACCGACAATGTTGGTCAGATGTTTAGAGCATGGAGGTGAGGAGGTAATGCAGGAGTGCTGAGGTAAATCATACTGGTTATCTCCATCAAAACGTTGCTTTACTTGCAATGGCCAGATGTATTCAGAGAGAGAGAAAAAAAAGAACTTTCATTTTAGATTATTCAACCATTTATGTTTTGGGAAAGCTAGTATTAAAGTCTTATCTTGGAATTATGTTCCAAAAGATAACATGCTAGAACTTTTATCTGGATGTTACCTTGAACTGAAACCAGTTAGTAGAAAACTAGCTACTCATTTTTTTCTGAAGTCTGTCACTTCACATATCAGCATCTGAAGCCAAAATGGAGCAAACAGTGTATGTTAAAGCTAGCCATCAGTTCCAGTGCTGTTTGGGCTGGTTTTAAACAATGCCAGAACTAAGTCTCAAGGACTGTCTAGGATATGTTAACTGAAGACACACAAAAATGGTACAAAAAGGAACACCCCACCTGTCCCACTGCCTTGTTCACTGAAGGCTAGAAAATACAGATACTCATAATGAACTGGCTGCTGACATACCTAAATCATTTTACAGTGTCCATGATAATGACAAATAAGAGCACTCAAAAAATACAGGAAAGAAATTTGCCTCATCGCAGATCCTTAATGAACTGTGTAGCAAGAGCAAACCGCTAATAACTAAGTGAAGAAAACCGAAAAAAAAAAATAGAAGGCCAGGCCATAAAGTTACCAGAAAGCAGTGGTGTTGGATAGTCTGTAGTTCTAGTGGAAACTAGCCACACAAATGTTTTATATTTATAACTCGCACAGTTAGCTGCTTGTGAGAAACTTCCACTGACAACACTTTAAGCAAGCAGTAATACCCAATATGGTATGTGTTGTTGTGGAATTAATGCGTCCTTGGCATCAGGCATCTACTCCCCTGTTAGGGTTATATTTCCGCATTTAACACACATCCTGATGGGCATTATTGCGCTTAGAGAAAGGACCCTTTCCTGAACTATATGTTTTTTAATATATATTTGATGTAAAATAATTCCAACACCTAAAGTTCCAAACTAGCTTTAGTATACATAGTTTTTGTTGGAGGAAGCATTTTACATCCAGACTATAGGTTACATATTTATTTAATTTCTATACATACAGACTAACACATTCAGAAATACAGACACACACACAGTAAGTAAACAGACAAATTGTTTATCCTAAGATTTCTTCTTGTGAGCAAATGAATGAAAAAAAAAATGAAACCACAGAGCATGTAAGTAATTTGACCTCCAGGTCCCTCCCTACACACACACACACACACACACACACACACACACACACACACACACACACACACACACCCTTAGTGTCTATTGTTTTTTTTGCTTCTTTGGTTAAATCATTAATAATGCAAGACATTAAGATTTCCTTAACTTAGTGTTTAAAGCAGTGGTGTCATCTATCTCTTTCTGCCTCACTCTCACTCACATAAACTCACATTCTTTTCTTTGTTTTACTTGAGGTGTCTTTTAGTTTTACGCAGCAAAGTGCTGTATTTAGTGAGTGTAAAAAATGGCATCAGTTTGCTTCTTATCAGCTTAAGAAGTTGCAATGAGCAGTGAAGTGATGGACTGTTTTTTTTCAGCTAGCATTACCTGTACATGAACACCCTGCTGGATAATGTTAATTCTACAATCTGGGCTTAATTTACAATTTGCCCATTCTCTAACCTGTATTATCAAAAACATCTGGAGGCATTTTGTTAGCTATAGGGTATGTATGTCTAAATGCTAATAAGCTAACTACCATAATTTGCACACCATGTGGTACACAAATTCTAGAGAATTTGTTCTGCAGTATAGACCTTACTGAGTCTTAGACCAGATTTGCTGTCCCTGTGTATTTGTTAAGCCTTTCAATATGACACAGTGTCAGAGTAGAGAAAATACTTGGCAGATTTAATGAAATACATCTGCAGAAGGAAAATTATATATATTTACAGTCAAATATTTCCTTATTTGGAAGAAGGGAGATATAATTTTCAGTTATAATGTATCCTACAACCCCACGAAGGAAACTTGGCTGATAACTGGAAGCCTCGGATCCCGAAGTTTCATTTATTCTTCACTGTAAGAAGATTAGCTTAGAAAACTGAAAATATTTACTGGGAAGCACTCCTGAGCTCTGTAGAATAAGAAGTCGTAAAGGTATTTAATGGTTTTACTTTCAATGATGAAAGAAAAATACTGGCAGAACAGAGAAAAATAATCAATAATAACTGCTAGTCCAGGAACAATTTGCAATTTATTAATCATGGTATAATTGTGTAAGTAAACTTACCATAACAGTAGATATTTCAAAAATTACTGCTGCAGAAGCCTTGGCTACATGGATTGCATCCTGTACAGGATACAACAGCTGTCCAGGTTTCAAAGCTTTTGGGGCACTTTCAATGCACCCAACCCATAGGTAAGCTCTAGCCCTTCAGAGCTTTCATGCTATCAGATAGAGGGAGGCTAAAGCCCTGAGATGTCAATGCTAGGTATTTAAAAAAAATGTACATGCTGGTATAAAAACATATAAAAATAAGGGGGATGGTGGGAGCTACTGCAGTAGTGAGCATATAGTGCATTTTATAGAAGTTAAACATTGCTATATATATGTAAGCTGTATATTAAGCCATTAGGATTTTCATGAGCATTTTAGGTGCATTTTGAATGCATCTGACTCAGTACATTTTGTCAGCTATTGGGTCATCATGTGTTCAATAAAGTGTCACAGGAATTGGGAAAATGAGGCAGTTGTTACACTGTAGTCGCATGGAAATTTCCCAAGACACATGGAAGCTTTACTGCCATGTAAATCATGCTTTCTAAGTGGCTTTGTAGCATTACTTTTGCTATTTGTGGTGATGTCAGCCCCCAACACTACTGTGTTGTTGTGATATCAACCTATAAAATAAATGTTGTCTCCCTTAATGTTAATTTCCTATTGAAAAACGTCAGAGTTCACATTACTTTAACTATCTAGAATTAGAAGAATATGAGAGAAGAATAACAAATGCAGTAACAAAAGTGATGTGCAAAACTGATAGCAGAAATGTTTTCTCACTTGAGTCTTTCAACATTTCTAGTCATCTTTCAGATTAATGTCTCTAGTGAATACCATAATTTGCATCTTTTAAAGTAATAGAATTCTTACACCTCAAATAACTGGGTATGATAAAGGTCGGTGTGCCTGTCAGAATACCTGCAGGTTGCATACATGGAATCGTTATTGCATTGAAGGGACTTTCAGTGAATGCAAAAACTAAAAAACTAACAGTGGCAGACACTTGCCGAGAATCTCAGACTGGTTTTCGTAAACCTCCATGTGGACACCAGCACTCTTTCCATATTGTTAAATACCTACTCCTTGGATGCAGAGCAGTAGGCCACTGACACAGAAACTAGCTTCCAGAGAATTTAAGTGGCCTTGGCATTCACAGAAAAATTGCTTGAACAACTGACAGGGTCCCACATAAATCAATACATTTGGTTCCTGTGAAATTGGTAGCTTTGTTAAAACAGTGCTTCCAAAAAAAAAAAAAAAACTTCAGAAATAGTTTCTTGTATATTTCTTCTTAAAAATTATGTCTCATTTTCAGCTTTGCTTCATAATTAAAATAACAGAAAAGTACTCACCATCTGTTTATTAACTAGGATCAGACTTTTCAAAGGGAAGTATAATATTATGTGGTATGTTAGCTAAAATGGAAAAGATTTAAAGGATAATAAGTGAAAGGGACAACGTCTTGGTTGAAACCACAAATATGCAAATGATTGAGGAGGGAACCACTGGTTTTAAATTGCATCTGTTTGGACAGGGACTGTTCTATTTTTGTAGATGTCTGAGATCCTTATACAGGTATATTAGATTCTCTATAGGAGAAAGTTCCAATTAACTTTAGTAAGGGTGCTAGCCACAAAAAAATAACTATTTGTGGCAGAGGAGTAGAGCTCTGAGCTGCTAGGCATTGTCACCTTTAGCGCAGGTTTGATTCTCTCTGTCTCCATTTGTCTACTGTGTAACACAGAGCAAATAAGTTAACTAGACAGTGATCCTGGGGATCCTCTGAAAATGGAAATTTCACAAATGACAACCTGGTTAACAAAATCTAAATAACTAAATAAAATCACGGAAAATGGTATTTTTCTCAGTAATTCTTTTATTGCTCATCACAAAGGTGATTATATTTTGTATAATTTTTCTCATTCTTTGCTGGCAAGATGAAGAGGCATCTCTGCTATTCACACATGTATGCATGCACATACATACAAATCTGAACAGATAAACCAAGCTGCAGCCTCTGAACTCCTGAATTGCCTTTCACTAAAAGTAAGCTTTTTCCGGGTCTAATGAAATCAGGTCCTGTCAGTGGGTTATAACTGTTGATGATGCTGACTGGATTTTAAGCAAATAATTTAATATTTTTCTTATCCCCTTTTTTTTTATTGAGCTTGTCTGATTTGGCTAGTTGTGTTTTTTTCAGGAGAGACTAGAGGTGGTAATTACACTACTAGGAAATGTTTGGCCAGAGTATCTAGGAATTTGATAGATGCCCTGGAGCCTTATATATCCAGCTGACCAACTACCAACTCAAGCAGATTGGATATTGGTTTAATGTCTTATCCCAAGGATGGAACAGTAAGGAGTATATTATTCCCTAATGCTATACCACAGTACCAGCAATTTCAAAATTAATACAAACACTTGTGGTTGGAATCGAACCTGAAGCCTTCAAATTTTCCAGCACCAAAGATGATTGTGGTACCTGAAGAGCTATTGACTAAGTAGCAGATGTGGAAGGAATCATCTGATTGATGCACATACTGAGGCAGTACTACAAAGCAAGTGGTTGTGAGTATGAAACAGCGGACAAGGAGTAATACTAACAGGAAGTAATTAAATGGATGCATTTATCTGACATCTATTGTGCGGGCACAATTTCTGAGTCAAGGTGGAGACATGAACTTGTTGGTCATCTAAAATAGTTGGTGAAGGCCGCAAAGAAAATAATTAATAAAAAATACTGTATTCCTCTAGTATGCTATACATTTTGGATTTATGCAGATCTGTTCAAATTTGAGGTATGCTGTTTTGGCCTACATGATAGTAGACACTGTATCTCTTTGCTCACCTTGCATTTGAAGTAGGTGTTCTACAGTTTTCCTTTTCCGCTTTAGCCCATACATGTTAATACCTTTTTGGTGCATAGTTTAGCTTGTTTTGATAGCTATTTCACTTCAGTGTCCCAGGCTTGACATGACATTTTTAATACTGCTAAGTAGCTTTGCCCTGGTTTCACTGTCCTCTGATGCTGGCTTTAAATGTTGACAAATAATGCATAGGGATCACACTATATGATCTAAAGGAATATTCTCAAAGGCAGTGTGTGTCATCATTCCATGAACCAGAAAAATTTGTAATTGTAATACACACACAGATTTGGAAGTAGACAAAAATGATTTTTACAATCAATTCAAAATAAGTGTTTTGCACCCCCCCCCCCCCAACATTGACTGCATTTCTAAATATACTGACTGCAAAGGTTCTCAACCCTGGGATTGTAGAAAAACTTTCTTAGCCCACAGGTTTGTAATCTCCCTCACAACAGTCACCATTTCTCAACAAATGGGGATTTAAGTAAACTTGATTGTCAAATCCGATTTACATGGCGTCTGACTCAATTAATCATGTTTCTCAGGACAGAAATATTCAGAGTAATACTGCACACATTTCCCCAGTATTTTTTTCTTTTATTTTACAACATGGCAGCTATACCATTCATATGTTGCAGAACTTTATTTGATATAGTTCTCTGGGAAGTACTTCAGATGTTAACTGTGTGCTCAAAGTATAGAGAATGGGTTAAAGTACAAAACCCCAAACTCATCCATAAGCTTTGAACTGAGTCAAATTTGTTCAGGGAGTGCGATACAGTATGATGTGGGGTGAGATACCATTGAAGGCAAGACTAACTAAGAATATGTTGTTGAATCAGCTGTGTAGTATTCAGAGAAAGCATGATTGACAAATATTGAACCCTACCCACCTACAGACACAAAGGAGAAACTATTCATCGGCTATAATGAGATTATGCTATCATAACATTTAACAGTTGCATTTGGGATGGGGCAAAGTACTACATTTGTATTGTTTTCTTTTCCATCTGCTACCATCTCTTTGTTATAGTCATTCTGCCTTATCCTTGGTGAGTAATACTACTACTACTGTGAAAGTAATGCCCATTGCCCTTGCAGTATATATATATATGTCCCTTTATCTACTACTGCTACGTTTGTGGTAATAATACTACTGTGAAAGTAATACCCTTACAATGTATATCTGTCCCTTTATCTACTACTGATACTTTTGTGGTAATAATCCTACTGTGAAAGTAATACCCTTACAGTCTATATCTGTCTCTTTATCTACTACTGCTACTTTTGTGGTAATAATACTACTGTGAAAGTAATACCCTTACAGTCTATATCTGTCACTTTATCTACTACTGCTACTTTTGTGGTAAAAATACTACTGTGAAAGTAATAGCCTTACAGTCTATATCTGTCACTTTATCTACTACTGCTACTTTTGTTGTAATAATACTACTGTGAAAGTAATAGCCTTACAGTCTATATCTGTCACTTTATCTACTACTGCTACTTTTGTTGTAATAATACTACTGTGAAAGTAATACCCTTACAGTGTATATCTGTCACTTTATCTACTACTGCTACTTTTGTGGTAATAATACTACTGTGAAAGTAATACCCTTACAGTCTATATCTGTCACTTTATCTACTACTGCTACTTTTGTGGTAATAATACTACTGTGAAAGTAATACTCTTACAGTGCATATCTGTCACTTTATCTACTACTGCTACTTTTGTGGTAATAATACTACTGTGAAAGTAATACCCTTACAGTGTATATATGTCCCTTTATCTACTACTCCTACTTTTGTGGTAATAATCCTACTGTGAAAGTAATACCCTTACAATGTATATCTGTCCCTTTATCTACTACTGCTACTTTTGTGGTAATAATACTACTGTGAAAGTAATACCCTTACAGTGTACATGTGTCACTTTATCTACTACTGCTACTTTTGTGCAATTCTTTTTCTAGGCTGTGTTGTTCTAAGGTTTGTGGTGGATGAGCATTGTCTGTGGTTGCACTCAGTCACTCAAGTCTTCTGAAGTAAAACAGCAGCAATTTACTTGTGTAATATTCAGCAACTGTGAGCATGCCTTTAAATCTTTCAGTGTATAATATCCCAGTACACTGGGTACAATAGCACTGTTATCTATAAATGTAATCCCTAAGAAGGTACTCTTACTGCAAAAACCGAGAGTCTGTAGTGATTCTAAGTTTCATGTTATTGGCTGCCAGAAAAGCAATTGCTAGAAAATGGAAATTGTTATCCAAACCATCTCTAAGTGAAGTACTGAATATTATAAAGGAAAATGAAATGTGCCTGATACAGCCTTTATAAAATCACTACAGACTGTCACCTATGTGAATATTTGCAAATTTCTGTGTTTATGCATACAGTATGAATGCAGTTGTCCAGTCCACTAAACAGTAAATAAATAAAGCAACACACTCTTCTTCTTATCCAGCAGAAATACTTTCCTTTTTGCAGATGAACTATCCATCTGGCATTCTGGCTACTGCTGTACCCTAATCAGTAACTGCCTTTACTTGGAATGAACAAATCATCTCAGTAAAACTTATATTTGTTACCTGTAAATAAGCACGATTCTTACTATAGCTCTTCTTGACTCGTCCTTCGTCAAAGTTAGATGAACTACAGAAATAGTCAAAGATTTCCAATAATTTGAAATCTGGTTTGAATTCACTTTATCCTTCTCTTTATACATAACTATGGTTTCCCCTCTCTCTAGGCATAAAAATGTTTTTTTTTGTATAACTGCAGTCAATGCTGATCCAGCCTTTTAAGTAGGAAACTAGGTTTGCCTTCCACCTAATACCGAGGCTGTATGCAGGTACAGTGTAAATACAAAATAAATCCAGGTGCACTGCCTGATACCTGGCCTCTACATGTCTACTGCCTGATTGCAAGCTGTATCTAGTAAAGTGGAATCTATTATTGCTATTTGAGGTTTGCTTTCAACTAAACATGTACATAGTATGTCCTACTATACAATAATTTCCTTTGATGTGACTAAGTTGTGCCTCAAACCATCCCTTGCATATCTTCATCACTTAAGTCTGACTGTAAAGCAGTCTCCTTTTAATAAATCTGAAACCAGAAATGCCTTCCACCCAAGGTACCTTTAGAAATTTCTTTAAGGCAAACTATCTTCACCTAAGTGATAACTTGGAAAGCTTCAAATCCCCACCTAACCCAGTTAACTCCACTGAATAGGCAGAAATATATACCACACACTATACCAGCATGTGAACAGCTGCATAGATGTGCAGGGTAAACAACAGAAACAAATCCACATGGTGGATTCATGATCTCAAAAAATATCAAAAAAGTTTATAATAAAAGGAAAATAATTTTGGCCAAAAATAATTTATTTATTTATTTATTTTATTTATTTTATTTTATTTTACATTTGTTAACCGGGAGAGTCCGACTAGATACACGTCCATTTTCAGCGGAGGCCCGAGGAGAAAAGCTCCAGGTACATAACAGACATATGAACATTGTTAATGCAAAAAAGGAAGATAGTTGAGTTCTAAATACAATATAAAGATACATCACATCTTGGGAAAAAAATAACAGCAGCATAAAAAAAAAAAACATAGGTCAGTTACAAAGGCGAGGCGCCTTGTTAAAAAGCGGTTAAGGATAGTGAGGTAAGAGAAGAGTAAATGATAGTGGTTAATCAGGTTTGGAACAGGGACCTTGCCAGAGAGTATTGAGATGGGGTTTAAGCTTTTTTGAATTGTAGGAGTGAAGGTTCTGAGGTGAGCATGGTCGGTAGGGAGTTCCACATTTTACCTACAAAGTTTGAGAATAGAGAATCCCCAGCAGAATTATTGGCTTTGGTAGTTTGAGCTAAGATCTTATTGGAGGAGCGTAAAGATTGCAGGTTAATATAGGGGTGAATGATGTATTTCAGAGCTGGTGTTTTCTCTGGGTGATACAATATCTGGTGAGCCGTTTTGAGTTGGTTGAAATGGAGTTGGCTGGAAAACTCTAACCACCCTAGTTGCTTCAATTTAGTGCAGTGGTGCGTTCTAAAGGTGGAATTTGTGGCAAATCTAGCTATGTGATTGTAACAAGAAGCAAGTTTGTTAAGGGTTGTCTTGTTTAGGTTTGTAAAGAGGGGGGAGGCATAGAAAAGAGTTGATAGTAGGTGTGTGCTGGCAATTGTAATTTTAGCGTGAGGACTGAGAAAGTGTTTTACTTTATAGAGAGAGCCAAGCTTTTTATTGACGGTTTTGATGGTTAGATTGAAATGGGTGTCAAATTTAAGGGAGTTATCAATGGTAACACCTAATAGCTTTGTGTGAGCTTCTGATGATATAGTGATTCCATTGGAGGATGTAATAGAGAAGGTGGGGGGAAGAGTCTTGTTAGTGGGTGAGAAAGTAAGTAGTTCTGTTTTGTTGGGGTTGAGAACTAGTTGACGACTTGAGAACCATTTTTCTATTAGGTTGAAGGTGTCTTGGGTTGAAGCAGTGAGGTCTGCCAGGTTGGAGGCAGTGCTGATGATAGTCGAATCATCTGCATATTGAATGCATGTGGCATGGGGGGTGATTGTGATTGTGGAGTAATTCACAGAATGTTAGAGCCCTTGTCACTGAAACAAACAACTTAGGAGCTTAATAAAATCTACACAAGTCAAGTTTGAGTCTAAAATAGCTACATAAGCCAAAGACAGTCACAAAGTATTTTTAGCTATGTTCATAATCTCAAAAGCACAATGCACCAATGTGCCGAATGGATTGTGAATGACATTGCCTACACTGATGCTGAAGATAGCTCATCTGCTGAGTGATAAATTTAGCTGTAATTTTACCACTTTCTTCCCTCTGTCTCTCAAGATGTACTTGAGACTGGCTCACCTCCAGCTATCACACAAGACAAAGTGCTATCAAAAGGTAAAAACTGCATTGATAGGTCCTGACAGTATCTCTGGAAGCATCTTAAACTGTATGAAGCATGATTTAGCCACATTCCTAACAACACTGTTCAGTCTCAACCTCCATACAGGTTTTGTGCCAAGCAAATGGAGAACAACTGCAGTATTTCCCTTGCAGAAGGTAGGACCTGCCACAGACCTAGACCATTACAGAAACTTAAGTCTGACTGGCCTCATATGCAAAGCCATTGAAAGACTTATCATGGAACTAATCAATTAGGCCATAGGGAACTCCAAACTCTAGACTCATCTCAATTTGGATTCACCATGAGCAGTTTATGCTTACTCAACCTGGTGGATTTTTTGAAATGGCCACCATAGCTGTGAATGAAGGCAAAATGGTACCCACCACATTCCTCAACCTAGCCAAAGCTTTTGACAAAGTCCCCACTGAGGCATAGTAGGAAAGTTAAATAAACTTGGAATATACCCCTATATCACCCACTGTGCTGCCAACTGGCTCACAGATAGGACACAGAAAATAGGGGAGGTTACATCCACAGAGAGACCAGTCACCATTGGGCCCCCCAGGGTACTGTGCTGGGACCTTTCTTGTTTGATATTGACTTTCTGTAGTAAAGTAGATGTCAAAGGGCTCTAGCTAAGTTTGCAGATGACTGCAAGCTAGGAGTTTTTTGAATCCCAAATAACTTAGCCATCCTGCAAGAAGGTTTCTCACAAATAAACTACTGGTGTCAAAATCATGTTCTGAAACTAAATACAAAAATGCATTATTGTATCATACGCAAAGTCACCGACCCCAGAGAAATACCACAATGACAATACACTCCCTATTTTGGATTTGGGAACTTATGTGAATAGTGATCTTACTTTTGCTCAACGTGTGTCTGCTGTAAGAAAGTCCTTCTATACTGCACAGCTTATAAATAAACAGATTTTGTCTAGATCTAGGGATGTAATTGTCCCCCTTTACTCAGCCCTCATTAGGCCAGTCATGAATATAATACCCTTTTGGCATGTATCTGTCCAGACACGTCCAACAACTGGAATACCCACAGAGATACCTTACTAAAAGGATACAAGACCTAAACAACTTGTCCTACATGGACCTACTCAAAGCTCTGTCACTGTTTGGTATCCAAAAAGACAGATTGAATAAGAAAAACTCACTTTAATAAAACAACAAAGCTTTCGGGGATAACCGTTCTTCAGTGTTAGTCAAACAGTAAATGAATTTAAACATATATATATATATATATATATATATATATATATATATATATATATATATATATATACAGAGCAATCACAACCACATGACACAGCCATCCTATAAAAATATAATTAGAAACCACACTAATTGAAACTTAAAAACACAGGCATTCAATGAAATTATGTGTGTTAACAAAAATGCATTTAGAAAAAATGTGCAAAACCACAAACTAAAATAATATATTAAGTACAACCCATATATTTTAAACTTTAATAATACTGTTTTTGTCTAAATTCCAGTATTGGCTTACCAGTTAATTGTGCCCCTGTTTGCTGTTCGGTAAGGGGCTGTTGTTCTTCCTCTTTCCCCCAGTCACATTGAAGCGCTATTTGGAGTGACCCCTCGACTGAGGGCAGCCCTTGACATCCACTTTCTCTGGTAAGTTCGTCACAATGGGCTGACAGGTTTAAAAAAAAACTCTGATTGTTTAGTATTAGTTTTTAAATTCCGGGATGGCTGCTCTGTAGTTTGGTGTTCATCAGATGGGCCCACTGCTGTATGTGTGACTACTGGTGTTCGATTCCTGTTCATATGCTTTCCCTCACGAATCACGTTACTCGTAACTTCTCCTTTTCTGTCACCCATCTCATGATTGGATCGCTGTTGTGTGATGAACCTTCCTTCATTTATAGGTGGGTTTTCTTCACTTTCAAACACATCCAATTCATCCAGTCTACTGGATTTCACTATAGACTGAGAGACCACATTATTTTTACTTTTATTTGGATAGGTTCTTGGCCAAGAGAAAATATGGCCGAGTTTAAAATCGTTAATGTCTCTTAATTTCTATTGCCACAAGTTCCATTTTTCATTTTTATAATCTCCTCAGGCAGTTCTTTCTCGTCGGTTTGGTATCCTACTGACTGCTAAGAGGTTATCAATGTCTGATAAACAAAGCATCCCCTGACCAATTTCTGGTGGATTTACTGCACATCAGCAAGTCAAATATCATCAGAAATATATAGTCTAGGGATCTAATCCTTTTCTTTGCAACATCAACAGTTTGGAGGGGCAGGAATACTTTGCAGAGGATACGGCTGCTGTGGAACAGACTCCCTTTCCATATAAAACAAAGTTCATCCCTTTCCAGTATCTAGCACAACTAATGTCTATGGATGAGAAAAACAGACCATGACTGCCCCCTCTACTACTAATACACAGATGCAGCTTCTAAATGCTTTATCTCATGCATGAGTCACCTTAAATTCTCTGTAATATGATTCCAGTTATTCCCATTAGGGCAATGCAGTTATCAACCATGGGATGCCAAGGACAATCTTATAACTGAATGGTGCAGGTTATTTGAGCACAAAAGGAAAACTGGCTAGGCTTCAAATGGCCCACAAGGTAGCTAGCCTTGTACTTCCCAATGAGCCCATGAAAAGAGGTCTTTGACGCCTGTATACTAATCAAATATCTATGCAAAAATAACTGCCTTTTACTGGCATATTTAAAGGCACTCATCTGTTCTGTCAATGGAGCATTTAATGAGGAGGAAACATGAAAAAGAAACAAGTTTTTTAAATGCAAATATTAAATGTTGTTCAAAATATAATTATTTGGTAGAATGACTGGTGATCAATAACAAAACGGTTGGGAACTAGAAGTCAGATGACCAGAAATGTCATTCTGCAAGCTATCCCAGCAGTAGTATTTTGGATATTATTTTGAGAAGTCTGTCAGTGAGACAGGGTATTCTGTGTTTGGTCTTGGACCTGATAACAAGAAAAAAAATTCACCACATCTGCATTAATCTAAAGCAAGTTCACTAGAAGTAGGCTGATACTGTGGTAACTGGAAAAATACCAATAACTCAAAAACAAAACCGCTTTAACGTCAAGCACAGAACTTTATTAAAGCAAAGCTTTTGGGTACCAACCCTTTCTCAATGCTAATATCACTACACAGAACAATCAACCCTTAAATAAGAGCAAACAAGCATCACATGACCACAGCCAGCATATCACATGACACTACTACTTAAAATTGTTTAAAGCACATTAAATGTTCTGTTGCTGCATTTTTATTAAAACAGGTTTAATACTCACAGTTTTATTGAGACCCAGTTCAGACTCTGCTAACAGTCTAATAATCCATTCATGCTCTTTGTTCTCAAGGTAGTTATTTAAATCACGCACTACCAGGCTGTAACTCATACCACACTTTTCGGCCATGTAACCTGGACAGAAACACCAAAGGTGGAGGTCTGTCCATATTCATTACGGATATCCACACCTCCAGGCTAGTTGCTCAGCATAATGCATCCAAGGTTATCCAAGTGCAACTAACTCTGGGCAAAACTGCAATCCAAATTGTAGCTTGCTACAGATTCCCACCATGCCCCAGGATTCCCACTCCTCTTTTCTTGATGTACTGGAAAATATTAGGGTTCAACCAAACACACTAATAATGGGCGACTTCAACTACTCCACCATTAACTGGGAAAACTACTCGTGTACCAACTCCTTAGTTCAACACTTTCTGGAATTCATAAAATCCAATGGCCTGGATCAACTTATCCACACCCCCACCAGGGGCAACAATATCCTAGACCTAGTCATTACCAACATGAGTGACCGGTGTTCCACACCTGAAGTCAACTCCTCGTTGGTCAGATCCGACCATAAGCTAATCACCCTTGATATCCACATCCCACCACTACCCCCCCCCCCATTAAGGAAACAACAGTAAAAATTTCTCCAAAGCCAACTTCATGCTTCTTAAGACAGAAGTGGTGAACTTCATGACACCCATGCAGATGGACAATACAGTTACAACTGCAGTTACAACTGCTGAATCCTACACAAATGCACTCTATTAGCATTTACACAAGTGCATGGATCATGCTATCCCAAACAGAACCAAGACGCTATTCTCCAAAAAAAGGAAGCCTATCTGGTGGTCCCTTGCCATAAACAAAAACTGTACAACAGAAGAAAGAATCTGTTGCAAAAGAGAGTAAAATTCCATGAGTGGATGAGCTCCCTGATCAGCTGCAGTAAGAAGCTGAGATCTCTTATAAGATCCTCCAAAGCTAGCTATGAAAATAAAATTGCCACTAATTCCAAGGACAACCACAAACCATTCTATAGCTGTCAAGAATCTCAATGGCAACACTCAGATCTGCTCCGAGTTACAGCACAAAGGCAAGAAAATTACAGAACTAACTGATATTACCAACATCCTGGCAGGTTCAGTGCTAACTTTACCCCCCTCTCACCCCCTAAAGGGCCCATATCTATACAGGAACTATGCAGAGTCTCTGTAATCACAACTATGCAGGTAAAAGCTGCACTTTCTAAAGTCAAAAACATAGCATCCATGGGACCGGACAACATCCCAGGCTGTGTTTTACATGAACTTCAGAATGAACTGACTCCCCACTTAAGCACCATGTTCAGTAATAGCCTCGCATCAGGCTTTGTGCCCACTGAATGGCGCACATCAACAGTTATCCCACTCCACAAAGGGGGAGCCACTACTGATTCCAGGAACTATCGACCTATTAGCCTGACAAGCCTGGTCTGCAAGGCCATGGAACTCATAAACAAAGACATTGGTAACCTCCAAACTCTGGATCCCACCCAGTTCGGGTTTGTGAAAGGCAGATCATGCCTCCTGAACCTGATCGACTTCTTTGAGGCAGTCACCAAAGCCGTAGATGAGGGTAAGGTGGTTCACACAGCCTATCTTGACCTCGCCAAGGCATTCAGCACCATCCCCCATTCTGGAATTATAGCTAAACTCACTAAACTAGGTATAAATCCCTAAGTCACAAGATGGGTTGCCAACTGGCTCACTGACAGAACCCACACTGTAAAAGTTGCAGGCTCCAAATCTGACCTCAAAACAGTGACAAATGGAGTATCACAGGGTTCCGTCCTGGGACCTCTCCTGTTTGGTATCTACTTCTCTGAAGTATTGGCTAACACAGAAGGCCTCTGGCTAATGAAGTTCACAGATGACTGCAAACTAGGAGCCATAGTCAAGTCCCCAAATGATGTGGACATCCTACAGAAGGGCCTCACTGAGACAGATGCCTGGTGTCAGAGCCATGGCCTCAAGCTCAATGCCAAAAAGTGCAGTGTCATCCCCTTTGGTAAAAACTCTGTACCCATGAACTACCACATAGGCAGCAATCTATTTAACACTGAATGCATGATAAGAGACCTTGGGACCCAGGTAGATAGTAGTCTCTCCTTTGATAGTCACATCGCCACAGTAGTCAGGAAGTCCTTCTACATGGCACACCTCCTCATAAAAGGGTTCTCATCCAGGAAAAGAGATCATTGTTCCCCTCTACTCAGCACTCATTAGACCCATTATAGAGTACAACCTCCTTTTGGAATGTACCTCACAAGACATCTGCAGCAGCTGGAAAGGCCACAGAAGTACATCACAAAGAGGATTACTGGCCTCAAACAAATGCCCTACACTGACAGCCTCAACAAACTCCAGCTTTACTCCGTAGCATATCGCCTACTCCGAGGTGATCTCTGCCTAACATATAAAGCTATGTCAAACCCAGAGCTGTTGAACATGCTACACCTATAGAAATAACAACCCCTTCGAGCTACATGCTCTAGGGACCTAAACCTTGCCACCACAATAAACAGGACATGTTGGAGGGATAAATTCCTGTCCCAGAGACTTCCTATACTCTGGAACAAGCTACCCATCTATGTCAAGTAAAGTTCCTCATTAGCACTCTTCAAGAAATATCTTGATGAGTGGATGGGAGATAGGAAATACACCCTGGGGATCACTTCTGTGTCTCTGCTCCATAGTGGCACAGGAAAATAACTTTCTTGGGTGGCGTAAGCCAGGGAACCTTGTTGGCTAGGCTTACTTAGGCCCTTGGGGCAATAGCCTAGTACCTACCTATGAACCTGTGGTTCCTTTTATTGCTGGATCTATTACCCTAAATTTAAAACATCGTCCTCACCCTTACTTACAATATGCCTACTTAAAGCATTTTTATCATTCTTCTTCCTTATATCTGACGTTGGAGCAGTTTTGTTTCTAATAGTAATTACTAGGGAATAGTATAATTCTATTAGATACAGTTAGGAATATAGTAAAGCTTAGTTTAGACTTTTTTTTTATTTATTTAAGCCTGTCCTGCAATGTCACTGTGAATACATATTTAGTATTGTCTTGCTTTTTGTTATTTATTATTAAATATATTTAAAACTTTCATTGTGGCTGATCTATGTAGAAATATTTATGTTTTGAGAGTGCTTGCATATTTATTTGGTGACACTGTGTGGGCCACTTCTAATAGCCTTGCTCTTGGTCAAACTATTATTTGTGTTAATATTAACATTACACTGTGAGATGTGACACCCTTAAGGGTGTTAAGGTAGCTAGCAGGAGTGACTGGTGACAGTAGAAACTACCTTATAGTCTAGGCAGAAGGGGGCATAGCTATAAACTTGTGCCAGCCTTTCCCAGGTGTGTATGAGTGAGTGTGTAAATCAAACCTCAGAGAGTGTGTGTCCACTACCTGGGCAGGGACATGAAGCACTGGTTGGACAGAAAGGGTGGTTGAGGTCTTGGCTTGGTCACTCAGCTGAGATCTCAACTCTATTGCTGTGCCAGTGGGGAGTCTTATTGGGGATCTGGAGGAAGAGTGAGAAACTGGCCCCGGACTGACTGTGGTCTCTGTGTGCTATTAAGGGAAATTTCACTTGATGTAGAGAGCTGCATCTGGAAATACTGTGTATACCTGTTTTCCTCCCAGTGAACGTCCCCCCACAGGTGCCAGTGGTGAAGATTGAGGCTCCCTGATTACTGGTCCAGTGGATGGTCATCACAACATCCTTCCTCTAGTTGAATTTAGAACAGAAGCTGCATATAATGTAGTGTATGATAAATATAGGAACCAATCAGGGGACATTAGAAAAGATTGGGAAAAGAAACTGGATAAGAAATTCACAGCAAAACCGCGGTAGGACATGTATATGGCTCTGAAATATGCAACAAAGTCAAGAAGATTTAGGATTCTTCTAAAAAAAAAATGTCTAATGAAGAAGAGCAGTGTTTAAGATTTGCTCTTCTGCGTTTTATTCGGTATGTCGGCAGTATACATTTGAAGTGCCGACATTTGAATGGGGGAGCCATCTGTGTGAATGTGTGCATGATTGAGACATTTTAAGGAGAAGTTTTTATGTTCACACACTAATGTGTACAAAACCTGATTGAATACCCTTACGCTGAAATAAGTCAGAAAGTCTAGAAATACTATCTGTTGAACTTTTAAAATCCAGAACACCTACTTTATCTATTTTTACCCCACATACGCCTTCCAAACCCTAACAACTATACAATAATATTAACCCTGAGATTACACAACTGGGGGGATGGCTACATCTCCTAGTATATACAACTGTGCAGACCTGGTCAGATTTGACACGATTTTTCCATTCTGACATTCCCTCAAGTTAACATACTTGATCTGAATTTGATACATACATACATACACTGACCAGCTGGAAAACATCCATATTTATGCTGTATTTATTTGCTACCATCTTTAGTTACTCTTTGTAAAAATGCATTTATTATTTTTGTCCACTGGCTGTATTCTTTATTTCTTTGTCACGGGAGAATTTCTCACCAGCCCTGCACTGCAAAAGGTTCTCCATCCAGTTTGACATAACTAGTAAACAAAAAGCGACACTTAAGGTGACACCCACAGTAGAAGCTGGCAACATTTTAATATGGCATAAAATAAAAACTAATAAGCACTTTCGTGTGCAAACTGGAATGCTTCTTCAGACTGACTGTTGCCAGCTCCTACTATGGGTGTCACCTCAAGTGTTTAATTTTTTTTGAAATTTATATTCTCATTGAGGTGCTTTATCCTCTTCTGTGTTTTCTTCTAGGTCGTCGTCGTCTTCTAACTGGTAAACAAAGCAACAGATACAATAAAATAAATCTATTTCTATGTCAGTCTCCCTACTTCTCTCCCAACATTTCCATAACCTGTTAACTGCATGGCACATCAAGCTGCTTCACCTGTGTAGGCTGCTGAATGCCTGTTGTTCTTTCAGGAGCCAAAGTGAATTAATTGCAAGCTTTGCTGATAAGCTTTGGAAGATCACCCTTGACTGCTTAATGACTGATTACAGATGGGGAATCTCACATTCATATTTCTTATGAAAGTCAAATCTTAAAATGCAATATCTAGCTAGAAGATGTTCCACGTAATGGCTAGAACCGACATTTTTTCATTTGCTTTTTTCAAGTGCTAATTGAGGAAGAGTGAGAAACTGGCCCCGGACTAGCTATATATTTCTACTTACAAATTTTGAATTATGGTGTGCAAAATAAAACTGAATTTGCAGATTCAGATTGCATTAATATAAACAGCGCCAACAAGTAAGAAGTTTCTAAGAACATTTCTTTTTCATGAAGGAATGACCTTACTGAACTGGAAAATATCTAAGTCTGCTCAGTTAACTTTTTGTATTTATCAGAATAAGATTATTACTTTATTTTTAAAACCTCCTGCATCTAATTCTCTGCAGGGTGTACTATATAACCCAACATTACTGGCAGGGTATAGGTATTCCTTGATATTTAGTGTTAAATGCTGTGCATTCAAAATGCATACTGAACAAGCTGCAATATGCACCATTTTCCACTGGATGTCATCACAACCCCACTATACATATAATAAATAAACTTCAACACCATTTCTCCCAGTGTTTTTCCTACTTTGTATGCTCAGGAGACCAGAAAATTACAAAATAATGTGATTCATTCATACCAGTGACACATTTTATTGTGGCAGATTTTGTTTTCAAAGCATTTGCTGTGTTGGGAAGGTAAATGAGCATGTTTTCACATAGCCTGGCAGAAGATGAACGATGAGGTGTTGTGAGAATAAATGAACAGTGTGCAAGAGCGAGTGATAAGAAAATATTTTTAATTTAAGTTTGGGGTGAGCCTTAATAAGTGGAAGAAGCTGTAGCACCTCACAGGAGATCAGACCTAGCCATTAAGTCAGGGAGAATAAGATCTGCTTTGCAGGGTTATTATATTTGGCTGAAATCAGTAAGGATACACTGGGATTTGTCAGCCCTGGTCAAATTATTGGAGGAATAGCCGGATATGGCCAGCAGCAATAAAACACAAGGCACAGTCAGTTGGGCAGGTAGCAGAAACTGAGGATAAATGTCAATTATCCAAACTGAAAAAGAATTTTCTGCATTGCTGTGAATATAACTACATGTAGTAGGGCACTCTAGAATCATGCATTATAGCAAAATTTAATTGACATTGAAAAGTACCTCAGTTCTGCAATGCAATTAGTCAGAATGAACTAATATACATCTAGACAGCTTAGAATCACTGTAAACAAGTGAAATGTAAATCAAGATGAACAGCATAACAAAACGATCAAGATTAGGCAGAAAATATATTTTACTGAATAATCTGCAAAATATATGTTGCCTTTTTTCCTCTCTGTATACTTAAAGCATTATTGAAATCAATATTAGCTGAAGAACATACAATGTTATCAAGGAAAGAAGTCATACATGCTTTCCATATCAACACTTGGAAATTGCATCAACTAATCCAATTCTCTGACTGATAGTGTCCAATATATCCTGTTTTATGGTATAGACCAGTAAAAGGGAATGACATTCAGAAATAATTAAAATGCTACAAAACTAATGTCATAGTTAAAAAGAAAGTTTACAGACAAAACAAAGTGAAAATGCAGAATAAACTTTCCTGTCATGAAAAAGTAATGTGTACATTCTAAATCATATGACTGACATGCTGAAGAAAGGAAACGATGTAAGAACTGGTTTTAAATCTGTATTTAAGCAGTAAGAACAAAGGTTTTGGATATTTTATTGTTGTAGTATTGACTGGCAGGATGCATGAGTATTCTGTGATATGACACATTTTACAAAATGTCTGAATTTAAGTATGTCATATTGTTTTCAGTTGTCCCAAAACAATTAATTTGGGATGTGCAGGGATAAGTTCTGACTGACCAAGGCAGTCTCAGATTGATTAGTGGTTCAGTTGTCTGACAAGCTTATCAGGAAGACTGGTAGGGGTGGTTGAGTCAACTGTGTGACATCTGGTGGTGAGGTATGTGCATGGCAGGTAGCAAATGTGCTAGAATTATGCAGTCAGCCATAACAAGCAGAGGCGTTTATTCCTCAACAATTAATCTCAAGTATGAGAGTAAACATGTGTATTCAAGGAAGGCATCTCAGGGCTTCTGTATCTGCAAGCATGACTATAAGCTTCTTGGTGTGTAGTTAAGGCAGGAAACACTATCATGGCTGTTTTCATTACACTCGTAATCTGAACTCCTGATTCCAGAAAATGCACAGGCTTGGTCAGCAGGAATGGCAGTTGGCAAAAACATTAACTTTCAGCAATTTTATTTACTTTTTAATGACTGATTCATGTAGCTAAAGCATGGCATACATATATGGTACAGAAAGTGCCTTGACAAGTCTTTAAAATCAGAAACATCACTTTGCGTGTAATTACACAATATAGGTTTACATTTGATATTTAAATTTCTGTTTTAAAAAAAGTATGAACACGCACATACCTCTCCTCTGAGAGGAAACAGTGCCACAAAAATTGCATTATATACATCTAGATAAATAAAGCTAGTGACACTGCTTTAAACTCAGAGTTGGAATAAGTGAGAATGAAGTTTAGTGCAAGTAGATTGGTGGACTGTGATTATGTCTGTAAATCTGCAATATAAATAAACATAGATATGACCAAATCAACAATGCACTTATGTATATACTGATTTGAAAAGAAAATATATTAATTCTAGGGTATCGATTGAGCTCTATGCATGTGAACCCCTCCCAACACACGCTCACACAAGCACACATATATCCTCTGGTTGAAATATAAAAAAGTCAAACATTTGGTTAGTTCCCGTTTTGTTGTACTCACATAGGTTCTGTGCAAGATTGGAAAACAGCAGAGTTAAGCAAGGAGGAGCAGGCAGAATAGTGCATGGATATTGGACAGTCCATTGGGCAAGTGATGGCATTGCAATAAGCATTGTGGGGGTAATAGTTTGTTGAAGCAAGCCCCTGTCTGGTGGTAGTCTATTGTAGGACGTCCATGGGAATTACAATCCGATGTGGAAGGATTTGTGCATCAGTACAGTCATGCTAGTAGCCTGTACCTAAATCCAGGGGTGAATTTAAAGACTTGCAGAAATATATGCCGTCATTGATATGATGCCTGCAAGACCACATTCCCCTTGATGTCTGCCTAAATAATAGCCTCTCTAGATGTATGTTAGTGCAGCAGATTGAAGACCATCAACTTGTAGAGAATGAAGGGGCTTACGTCTGATAGTGGGGCTTTCTATTCAGTGGGCAGAAAGAGAAAAGCATTGATAAACTAAAAGAAGGTCTTCACAGGCAGCTGGGCTAGACACAGCACACAATTATGGTAATTTGGTTTTTTGAATCTTTCAAGAAAAGTTTTGTGAAAATTGGAAACTGCATTACCTAGCCATGCAAACTATGACATTGCTATGAATGATGCATATTGCAGCAGGTTCAACGCCTCATATAGTGTACTTCTGCAAAGGTGCAGGCTGCAAACAAGCAGGATGAGAGTGTAAAATATGTTATACCCATGCTGAATTAGATGACATAAATGCATATACAAATGCTGGGATTGTGCAGGTAATGCAATGACTAGAAAGGGTACATCTAGCATTCAAGTGAGTTCATGCATTTCTTCCTGCTAAATGTATACCCATAGCTACATAGAGAGTACTACAAACAGTGCCAGACAAATTATTTGGGGTGGAACAGTGACAGTGCAGTTATGCTTGTCATCATTAGTTCTAGAAATAAAATTGGCCTTTTTCACAGCATTTTTATCCACATCTAAAGCAAAAAGATTTGCATGTGATGCCTCTTCTTATCGGTAGCATGGAGCACACCGCTGTCATCACCATTGCTGTTGTAGGTGGGAACTCCACAACTATAGGATAATGTAACCATGTCCCCCTCAGAAATGGAGTAAGGTGGATCTTGACTCACAGCAGCCCTTTATGTGAATTAAATAATAGAGCACAATTTATTGCTATTTTGTTAACTTGTAATTTTATTTCATTGAGTGAAAAGCACTTTGACTAAAATGGTCACAAGAAACGCAACACCTTCATGCAATACAAAAACTGTACCAGTATTCATATAAACAATGTCATTTCCCCAGATTCTATTCATAATTTCTGTGTTCAAAATATATATACCAACAAAATGGGATGCTGATAATTTTGACAGTTGTGTCTTTTTGAAAATAAATGGCTAGTTTGTTCTGCATTGTCACCCCCTTTGTAGACTGGAATATGTTGATACAGTATAGGAGTTTGGCTCATGATTATTCAATATATTGTATTAACTGTTATTTGGGGCAAAAGAACCATTACACTTCTTCCCTAGCAACTAGCCAGTAGTTTTAATTTATGTAACCAATATTAATAATCCGTGTGCTTATTTTCTAAAATATATAAAATTCTGTGAGCTTTGCTCATGTGTGTGGTCACTGTATGTTACAGTACCAATCAATGCAGGACAGATAGTAAGTAACAGCAGAGAAATGTAGACTTTCTGCTGACATCATCACAGGTAGTACATGTGATGAGATTACCTGTAGGATAGGTCTTACCAACTCCCTGCATATAAGCAGTAGACCTTGTCTGTTATAAGTACAGGTAAAGATATGCATGCCTAATTTAAATAAACAGATCTGTAAGTAAACAGCCACAGTAATGACATATTTGTGTGACACTAGTAGGCATCTGATACATTTTACAGTGGCATATACTCCAATTATTTAAATCGTTGATAGTGAGTACAGAGCTTTCTTTCAATGCACACCAGTTGTGTGCAGTTTGTTAACACTGTGAATTGCATATAAATCATAATGCAGCCTAATATGCAAAGCAGATAATGTCATCTCAGTATTCTTTCATAATTAATCACAGTGAAGAAGGAGCATTTCATTTACAACATACAACAACCTCCTGACTTCTATACGAGAAAAGCATAACCAGTTACGCTCCCATTATACCTCCTTTTTAACCTGGTATATACCTTTGTATCTCCTTTCTTTTTTACTATTTAGTGGGAGGCGGGTCATATATATTACTGCTATAAGACTATAATTATTATAATTATTGTTGCTATTACTCTAATCCCAGATTATCTCATACTCTCTATAAATTACATACTAGTTAATCTAAGATAATTAACTAAATTAATCCTCGTGTAAATGTATACCAATTGTCAGTCATGTATGTCTCTGCAAATTTTTATAATAATTGTAAATTCAATGCTTTGCAGATTTTGATGTTTACTATTGTGGAGCACTCCTTTCCAGGCCTCCGCTGAAAATGGGTTCCTGACCCAGTTGGACTTTCCCTGTTAACAAATGTCAAATAAATAAAATAGCAAATGTGATAAAAATGCAAATGGTTGAACGAAGCACAGCTATAATATATAATAAGATATTATAGCTGTGCTTTATTTAACCATTTGCGTTTTTATTGCATTTGCTCTTTACATTTGGATGGTTACTCGTTTGTCCATTGGGTGCTTTATTACTGTCGTATTTCAAGTAAATAAATAACTCAGGGTAACATTACACATCTGACATAATACTATTCCTGAATATACTTCAATTTAAATAACCACATACTGTACAAACAATATGAAACTCAGTAATGCCTTTCCATGAATTTACACAGCTATATAGGAGGGGGAGATATAGATATAAATACATGTGTGTGTGTGTGTGTGTGTGTGTGTGTGTGTATGTAGATATATATATATATATATATATATATATATATATATATATATATATATATGGATTCACTTCATAATCGTGAAATACTGAAATATCAGATTTCAGTATCTCCAAACCATGAAACCGAATCCACAAAACACCAAACCCAAAACTGCGAAATTCAAAACACAGAACAAACCGCACACACTACACCATACATACACCACAACACACACATAACAACATAAACAAAACTACATACATACACAACTCATACACACACAAGCAGGGGGGCAAGCAGCCCCCCACACCCACCCTACTTATATATATACTAACTCCGAGATTGCACAAACAAGAAACAAAAGAAAACTCACACACACACATTCTCTAGTCCCTCACACACGCATCAAACATATCACCACACTCACATACACTCTAACTCCCACTCAAAACCCTTACAAAACACTCACTTACCTGACATAACACCTAGATCCACACACGGCACCTCTCACCATCAACACACAATCCCGGAGATTACATATCGTAAGGCCAAAACTGCGAATTCGAGATATTTGAATTTGCGAGTATGAACTTTCACTATTGTAAACATTTGGCTTTATAGTCTCGAGATACTGAAATTCAACATCTCAGTATTTCGAGATTATAAAGTGCCCCTATATATATATATATATATATATATATATATATATACATATAGTAACATAACTAGACACAAAATTCAGAAGTGATACAAGGCAGAATATATTATATGGGTGTTCTTTCTAAATCACTGCCTTCTACAAAACTAACATTACATATGTGGACCCTTTTAAAGCTATCAGACTTAGTTATGTAATTACTAGTAATGTGCTGACAAACCATTACCATGCATATATCAAAATAAGAATAGCATCCATCAGATTTCAAACACTAAAATTTGCATAAAGCAACAATGGCTGAAAAACTGAATTTTTAAAGGAGAAAACTTGGGTCAGAAAGTCAGAAAGCCTTAACAAATTAAATTTCAACTTGCCCATATAGTCAGTCTAATTAAAACTTCATGTAGAAATGAAATATCCCATTAATCAACTTAACTAGACTAAGATTAACATCTGTGCTTCACCGCATCCATGTCTCACTCTCCTCATTATATTGATGACAAAACTCACTGACCAATATACCTTCTGTATTATGCACTTGGTCAGTTATTTCACTTTATGCATTCATATATGCATGTGCATGAATATGTGTATATAATCACAACATCAATACCTCTTCATTCAGTCTTATCTATGTGATAAGCATGTTAAAGTGAAAACAATTTTACTGCTTGTATATATAAAATGTGTGTATGTGTATAAGGACTGGTTTCTTTATATAATTTTATTGGATAATTGATTTTAAGTTAATTGTACATAAAATATGCATGTTTAGGGTTGTTTTGTGTTCTGATGAAGTTCTTGAATTAAAAAAAAATGAAAGATCTAAACTTTCATTTATGTCTTGAGTGGCTGTTTCTGTTGTGCAAGTATTTATTTTGTTTTTATTCAACTGTTTTGTGCATCTCTGTTGATTTTTAATGGTTTATTACTTGGTTTGTTTTTAAAAATCCTACAGACTTGTTATGGCTGCTCCAGCACTTAGTAGCAGTGGTTTTATGAAAATATTTCCAACTGCCAGTCGGCTGAATTCCATCAAATGTGATGACAGCTAGGACATTAGTACATATAGTGTTCCAGATGAGCTTGCTTTATTGATGCAGACTCTAACTCAGGTGATTGGACTGGCTTAGAGCTTGCTTCATAAGATGGCGGTAGCAAATGTATTGCCTGTGGCTAGTGACAGACCTGGAGTCGGCAGTGATTTTTCTTGTTCTGGAGATGAGTTAACATTGCCTGAATATAGCTCTAACAGTAACTGGAATGATTTCATCAGTATGCTTTTGGAGAATCCATTTGTTTGCAGTGGATGTGGAAATAATGGCTCTGTATGGCATTCAGCTGATGAGTTTTCTAACTGTAAGTCTAAGATGTTTAAATTGGAAAGAAAGTTGAGGTCGCTGGAATATGACTATTTTACCTGAAAAGGTATGTTGAGCTTAAACAAGTTACATTGGGGCTTAGATTTTATATGCTTCCCAATAGTATTTCTTTTGATACAATTCACAGAGAATTAGTTGAATTGTACAGTAGATCTAGTATGGAAGTTTTGAAGTTATTAATCAAACACAATGGTGATAAAGCTGAAGTTTTGAGGAAGCAAATGATTGAATTTAATAGTATGATTTGAGGGACTGTTGCATTTTTATTGTTGAAATCCTTATATGATGGCATTGGGTCTAAGCTGCAAAGACAAGTAGTGATGCTGATTGCTAAAGAGAGGAAGAAGCTAGATAGAGACTTTTCAGCTTATTTTATGAAAAATGCCTATCGAATTATTCAATTTAAAGACTGCATCAATGGCTTCTATTCCCACTATTGCTAGTCAGTTTTTGGACACTAATGACGTCCCACCTGTTAATGTTAATTTTGTTGATAACAGTGCAGAGGTAGGCAATCCTTTCACTGTTACAGTGACCAATGATGGTAATGAAAGGGGAGAACAGCATGTGTTTTCTTCCCCTTTCATTTCTTACCCACCAGCAGAAAAAATGAAGTCTTGGGGGCAAAAGCATCCAAAACATGGAAATGAAGAAGGGGACATCAAAAATAGTAACTTTATACTAAGTGTACAGTTTGAGCACACTAACACCTTCTGGTGATCAAATTAGTTTATAAGGAAAGGGTTTTACTTCCATGCTAGCTAAAAGAGCTAACATTGTTGATTTAATGATTAAATGTAACTTCCTGACAAAAAGCTTTAAAATCAAAGTATATCCTGAATGGCATTACTAATTATGTTTCTAATAATACTGTTTAAAAAAACCTAGCACTGTTAACCCACTCCTTTTGCCCAATTTGAAAGTTTTTTTTCTCTGAACTTTGTGAGAAGGTGTTCCGTGATTGAACAACAAACCTAATGATAGGTTCTACAATTTGAGTAAACCTGAAAGTGAAGCACTTTCTTCCCCGATTAAGTTAAAGGAAGTCATATTTATGAAAGCCAACAAAGGCAACGGCTAATTAATAATTGATAGTGCTAATGACAAACTAGCTATGTCTAAACTACTCAGTGACCAGCAAGACTATGACTTGGTTTGTGAAGATTTTGTCCAGAGAAGTTTTAGAAAGGTTGATAATTTATTATTAGATCTTTTGAACCAGGACTTTGATTTAACATTTTATGAGTTGCTTTGTGTTGAACAACCCCAGTTAGGAACAATCGCCAGTATTCCTAAAATGCACAAATATCCCACCAACCCTCCATTTAGGCCTATTGTTTCAGAGCGCCAAAGTAAGATGGTTACTATTGCTTATACTTCCTCGATAGCAGTTTAAACCCTTTCACTTGGATACAATATTTTTTTGAAAGATTCTTATGTTTTCTTGGATTGTCTAAAAAAATATATATATATATATATATATATATATATATATATATATATATATATAAATTTCATGGTAATGAAAGATTTTTAGTCACTGTTGATGTGGTTTCTTTGTATACCTCTATTTACCACACTTGGGCATTGACCATATTAAGAATTTTTTATGTCACTTCACTAACTTTGACAACAATTAAACACTATTTGTTTATTGTTGGACATTGCTTATGTACAAGGAACTTCACTGGCACGTTTATTTAGGCAGTGACATTCCACCTGTAGTTAAAATAAGGTCTGATCACCTAACTATTTAATTCACTGGTTCATTCATTATATGTGTATTGGGTTATTTATGAGTTTGTGTGTCTTTGTATTTTTTTTTGTGACACAGTTCTTAAATGTGAAATGAGGGTGCTCTAATCAAAAATGTTTTCTTGTGGTACCGCTGTTCTGTTTTTCTTAATAAAAACTGTCACTTCATATAAGACAGAACCAATAGTGGAAAGGTGTATGTCATTTGTAATGTTATTGTACTTTATATTTTCAATTCTGAAAACTACAAATGAGCTTCACATGCATGCATTTAATCATATTCGTATTTTACTAGAAATTGGTTCCTTTTAAACGTGGATAGTATCTATGCAGTATCTTCATTTTCACACTCTGCCTATTACATTCAGTGTTCAGGTACATATTCCTAGACATCTATTACTTCCTTTTTCCTTTATAAACATGCAATAAGCGCTCATAATCTGAGATGTAATCTGATTCAGTGAGTTACATATTGATTCTAAATATTCTCTTTCCACTCTTTGTATAGTAAAGTTATCACAGTGGCCGATATTATGTAGCAGGTCAGAGGTAGTTCCAGCATGTATGCATGAAGTATATTTGTTTAATTTATAGGTTCATAGATTAGTACTAGGCTAACTGCCTCAGATGGCCATTTTAAGCCTAGCCAATTGCCCTGTGTGAGAAACAAACCTTGTACCTTTTGTCTTTAATCATCTTAACCATTATGCCAACCTCTCACCCCAGTTGCCAGTGAAACTACAGTTACTGTGGGCCCTCATGCTTAAGTGGAGATTCCACTGAAAACAATTTTTTTGTATATATTTGTTACAAGTTTGAACAACAAAAGCTTGTGAAATGTATTTTTTAAAAATACTTCTTATAACTGTAACCAGTTTGTATTTTAGTAGGTATATTCATTTTAATTAGGAATTTGTGGTATGCTTCATTAAGGATCCAGTGTTCCCAATCCTGCAAGGGTCACTTCTCTCTCTAACATTCTCTGTCTCATGAGAAGTGTTTTTTTGTTGTTGTTTGAGTCATTGAGGTGAAAGGAAATGCTTTTCTTTGAAGTGAAACAATATAGATTTCCTGCTTGGAATAAATATCTTAGTGTAGCAGTGTAGAGACGTTAGACACGGCATTCTGTGAATAAGTAAAAGTGCCAAAGCAGAGAATATTTCCGATATTGTCTGTCAGATACTGACTCAAAATATTAATATGTGAAATTTGCAAGTGCTATTTGTCACAGAACCCCTGTATCATATGTGAATTTAATGGGTATGTGACAGCTGCTGTTGAGATCCTGAATTGTGGATGTATATATGATTTCAATATGTTTAAATATCAGTTACACATTTATATATCACTCACTGTTGTTTCTTATGTAGATTTTTAAATTTTAAGTTACAGGTTGATATGAAGCCCTAAACTGAAAAATGTTGTCTCTAATAAAACAACAAGAACACCGTGTCTATTAAATAGCAGTATTTGTGAAACTGCACTCTATATATAGCTAGGAATTGCTGAACAGTGAAAAATTGTAAGGAAGGACAGACAGTGACTAATGATGATATATGAGCATCAAAGTGTAAAACTGACATTAGTATGAAACTGACAGAAGACTGATGTATGATATCCCTAAGGAGGGCAGGTAAGAGAAAAAAGAAAAGAACTATCTCTCAACCTGAACTTGCAGTGCAAACCTTCAAGGGTAATTACTATAAAAGTGTACTACATTATGGAAAATATCCTCTGGACACCATTGAATGTATCTTAACTTCACCTGAATGCAAACGATAAGTCCCGAGTGAAGAAGGAACACGTTTGATTACAAGGACACGTCTTTCATTTTCAGATCATATTGAAATTAGTGAAGCTAGTGGAGATGGCAGTTAAATTCCTCCCTACTCATGGTATATATTAAGCTGAAGCTTTTCATGCCTGTGAGTCCCTATATTAGATGTGATTTCAGCTAACCTAAGGCTTTATCTGTAGGTGACTTACATTTATGCATAAAAACGCAATGCTTGCTGACATCCCAGCATCTTCTATCATGACAGATCTAGAATAAAACATGCATCTTTAATGGCAAGCCATAAATGAAAACTGCACATTCTAATGTTTTGTGTTAAGTGATCCTATGATCATTACACACAAATGGAATGAAAGCATGCATACAAATGGGATCAAATGGAGAATAACTGGCTTATATATGGCTTCATATAGGTGTTGAGAAGTTTTTGAAAGTTCTGCTTAATAAATCTGAGTCCCCAGGCTAATGAAACCTTACAATGCTGCATGAGTGATCAATTTAGACATATCTTTGAGAAATAATATGTTGTCAGTGGTTTCAGCCTACAAACATTTTAAATTTAAGTTCTCCATGTTGAACTTCTTCCAAAAATTACAACTTTCTGAAAGTCGATCTGGAGTAATTGGAATAAGTTATACAAAAACATATATATTTGTTTTCAGTAATAGTGTTAGATTTTGCTCCATAGCCTCCTTAATAATGTTACCAAGTCTGCTTAAGTAATTTTAAATTTCAATAAAAAACTCCAGATGAAAGGTAGATGCCAGCTCCAAAGCTCAAGTAATTTGCAAAATCTATGTTGGTCCAATAAAAGGCATTACATCATATCTGTGTTCCAGTGCCTTTGACTTTTCACTTAGTGGACCAGTATGGCATTTCTTTATTTTTCCTCCTTTCTTCTATTAACTCTTAGAAAGGCTTTGCTTTCAGTATGTAGTTGCCATATGCACATGCTTTCAGTGTTTGTGGTTTCACAGACATCACAACCTATGCATGGAAAGACACAATTTACTCCACTGCTTACATGCTCAATTTTGAAATTAACCAGCATTTTGTGTAGAAAGAGTGCTGTTTTGTATATTTTATTTTGCCCATTACCAGCTACCTCTGTATTGCTTTATCATCACAGTCATGTTACATAAGCCTCATTTTTTTAAATATAGAATAATTCTGGGAAAACTTAAAACTTATATGGCTTAAAGCTATTTTAGTAGTGGCTGATCTTTTGTGCTCATTTTCACAAAAAAGCATTATAATTCATTACTGATGTAAATTCATAGGGAGTGGAAGTCATCTACAAAAGTGGTAAGTCCGACTATATACTAGCCAGTATATTAATTTTCCTTGGTAAGTATTGTGGATAAAATAGTGATTTTTTTAAAAATTATTTTCAAATGGCACAAGAGTAAAACTATTCAGTTGTGTAAACTGACACAGAATGACTGCAAACAGTGAAAGTGCACATAGGATGACCTCTCTTTTGAAAGTAGCATTTTTTAAATAATATTCCAACTACCACTACTTTTGCAAGATATGCTCAGTTGTGACAGTTATATCATGGGCAAAAGCATGAATAATGAGACACTATATCATACATTCAAAGACAAATATTCTAAAAACAGATGTATGTTTAGATACTGTAAAAGTCAGAGGTGAATGTAGCATCTGCCTGCCTCTCTCTCTCTGTTGAGGCCATTTGCCAGGAATTTTGGGGAATTTTACATAGGTCTTTGTCAAGATGAAACCGTTTTGACCTTTAGAAGTCTCTAAAGATGGTTACATTTGGTGATGTGGTGGTACCACTAAGCCCCCCCCCCCCCCATAGAGGATGACTGGCATGCTGAAGTGTAACCATGGATTAGGATAAGTTTGAAGTCTCTTAAGACAGTCACATTTTGTGATGGGGTGGTACCACTAAGCCTCCAATATAAGGTGACTGGCATGCTCAGGTTTGACTATGGATTAGAAGATGTGGGGTGGGAAACAGCTGGGAGGAACATTGATAAAGACTTTGCCAAGGATATTAGAGTATCTAGTCGGTAGCTTACAGTTTGTTCCAGAGCACCTTACACACTGGCATTAAGTTAGTCTAGAAAATGCTGAGCACTTCTTATTGGGTAAATGGGGTAAAGGTGCCGGTTAATTCTTGAGCAATTGAAATCCCCAAAGCAAGATTTTTTTTTGGTTTTAAATTTAACGCCCTCAATGGAGTTATGGTAATTCCTATAATATTTTTGGAGGGGCATAGATGCATATCCTATACCAGCAATGACATTATAGTTGGATTTTTAAACTGAGATTTAGATCTCCAAGAGCTCCATTTTACAGTAGTAGATAAATAGACGTAAGAGGGTGATGATATTGACCAAAAAAAAAAAAAATAGATGCTCTCCCACATTTAGCCAAGAGAATGAAGGCACAATATGCATTAATGTGTGGTATAGAAATAGTGCTGTAACTGCATTGAAACCATGTCTCAGTAATTACACAGATATACCTGGTTTGAGTAGTAGAATGGTTTCAAATTGAGGCACCTTTCTGTTTAGACAACTAGAAATGAGTAGTGCCACAATGATGATGTCCAAATTTGAGACTGAACTTGCTATGTCCAGTGTTTGTAAAGTATGTGTGCATAACTAGTGAGTCCCTAATGACTAAAACATCTTCCTGTGCACAAGCAGAATTATTTGACCTTACGGGCTTAGGCCTGCTTCCCTGGTGAGTCTTGGGTGAGCTTTGTGGTCATGTAGAGAAGTTGTAGGTGTTTATCCATGTGCTGGTGGTTGGTATTTTTTAATGTATGTTTTAAGAAGATTTGAATTTTTTTACAGCCTGACCATAAGCATAAGCTAGAGGACTAGAGGTAGATTGTGATTGGTGTGGTGTTATGGAAGTATGATGGTTACCAATAGAGGGTTGATGGGAAATGTTGCACTACCAACTAGCAGAAGCACAGAATAAGTCAGTAAGCATAACACAGTTGCACAACTGACTTAGAATGCCTAAGAGAGGACACAGCTGGGAATGAGAGCAGACGGTTAAACCACCTTTCGAAGATGGTGGAGGGATAAGGGTTGTAACAGTACTCAAGGTTTGAAAGGAGACTATTATATTAGACCCTGAATATTTATTGAAGTATTTAGGGTGATGATCTGAAGTTAGGTTAGGTGAGAGCTAATCTAGTAGTAGGTAATGAAAAGCAGTAAAGAAAATAAGCAAGTCTGCCACAAATGAATAATAGTGATTCACCTGTTGGCTATAACTGGACTTCTACCATTGGTCTAACCACAGCACACAACTAGGAATGAATGACTCTGCTCCTCCTCCTCTCACTGGAAGAAAAACAGTACCAAGATACCTCTCAATTGTCCAGATTTTCAAACAATATTGAGATTTTTGGCTTATATTCTTTGTCTCTTCCTCATAAAAGGTGTGGTTTCTGGCAAATCATTGAGGATTGAAATCAAATAATGACAGACATTTAATTTTCAGACTTAATACCCTTCAGAAGGTACAAGCTTTCACAAAACCTGTTACTCTAACTTTCTAAGTTTATAAGAGAAATATTTAAAATCTGTCCCTATTTTGGGCTCTTTGCCCCCCCCCCCATTATTTTTGTCATTGCCCAGATCTGTTGCCCTTAGAGGTAGAAAGGTATGAGAAACACTAATCCTAAACTGGTTTGTGATTAGTATTGCCCCAGATGTTTCCAGTTGTAACGATGTGAATTATTGCCATCTCTGTCAGGGAGATTAGGGCAATGCATGTGTAACATATGCCAGCATAGTTAGCTGGAGATTTGTAAATAACTTTGTGTCATTTGACTATCACACTGACTTGTACAGATGCTTCTGTTAAAACTGCATCAACAGAGTTGTTATAACTGACTGTTTATGTTTAAACAAAGAAATCTGGAAGGGAGGAGTAGAAGTTTTAGAAATAGTTCTATAATTTTCAAATACTGCAACCGATCTTATTAATGCTCCACGTGTGTACTATACCAGAGTCAGGTGATCAAATGTGATGATATTCTGTAACCAGCACTGAGATGATGGAACTCTCACAGCAGCTTGTTTTGTTTTGGAACATGATATAAAAGATCTATGACCGTTATCACAGTCAGTTGAGTTAGTGGAGTTCACGTCAGTATTTGGAAGCTCATCACTTTGCCTAGTGGAAGTAAACATCTCAGCATCTCATCTTGCCTTGCTGAATTAAGTTAGGTAGGGAACTGTTTTTCTTTAGACAGTCAGGAAATACAGTGAGATTAAACAGAGTGCTTTTCTGAATCTGTTTGAATCTGTCCAACTGTGTTATTTTTATTTCTTCTGTGATTGAAACTCTGATGATTATTGTACTTGGAAATGTAATAGTCTCATGTTGTCTATTTTATTATTTTGTATTAGATATTGTTATACCTTTCATTGTAGCTGGTCTTTTAGAGATTATGTTTAACATCTTGAGAGTATTTGTGCTGATTTTGGTGATGATTTGGCCAATCCAAAAAGCTTTGCTGCTTGGGTTACACTCTACCATTTATATTACCAATGATTTTACTCAGTATAATTGGATACCATTGTAAGAGCCAGATAGTGAGTGACTGGTGGCAGTGTAGTTACCTTATTGCCTGGATAGAAAGACACACAGTTGGCAAATCTTTGCCTGCCTTTCCCAGAAGTGTGTTTGTGTGTGAAAATCAAATACCCAGGTGTGGGTGTGTCAGTTACTTCAAAGTGGCACACTGTGCTCCAAAGTGAGTCTTATTTGCTATGTGGAGATTCATAGAGTGCATTCTTGGGTCTGGCGAGTACTCCCAGTGTGCTCTTGGGACAAATTATGCTTGGTGCAGAGAGCTGCATTTGAAAAAAACTGTGTAAACCCATTCCTGTTCTTGGTGAGCATCTTTCATTGGTGTCAGTGATGAGGATTGAGGCTTCTTGATTACTGACATGGGTAAAGAGGCCCCATCACATATTGGTGTCAGAAGAGTGGGATATTAATTGAACTTTAGAAGCCTGTGAGAGGTGTCACTGAAGGTGTGTGTACTCTCAGCAGCCACAAGGGATACATTCAGAGTTTCATTATCACAACAGTTTTATTTATTTTTTTTAGTTTAGTTTAGTCAGGGAAAACAGGCAATGATATCAGCAGAGAATTATGGTAAGCTGACAAGGAACCAGGTGGCCAAAATGTATGAAGCCAAAGGACTGATGCATGCTAACCAGAATAAAGAGGAAATTATTTCAACTTTAATCACAGCTGCAGCACAAACCAGTGGCCAGGAGGACATCCTGGTGTTGGTTGTGCATTCTTCAGAAGCAGGATAGTTTACCTTTTCCTCGAAGGACTTAAAAATCCATCTGGAGTTAGAGACTTGAATGGAAGGCCATTTGGAGACCAAAAACTGTCTTGAACTGGAGGCTGAAGAAAAGGAGAAGCAGTACCAGCATGAATTGGAGGCCAAACACTTGGAGACCAAAGAGAGACTGTCATTTGGAAGAAAATGAGAGACTGTGGCAATTGGAGGCAGAAGAAGAAGAGAAGCAGAGACAACATGAGAGAGAGATGTTGGCTCTTTGTCAGAGTTATAGAAGTAATGGAAAAGGGAATAGCTAGACCCCAGAAGCAATAAAGGTCAGTAACTTTTTTCCACAATTTGCAGAGGGGGATGACTTTGACAGTTTTATTCATATATTTGAAAGAGTATGTAAACAGTATAATGATGACCAAATGTTCTGGGTACAGTTCCTGATCCCCTTACTCCATGGTAAAGCTGTAACTGCTGTTTGCAAATTGTCTGATAATATCTAAACTATGATAGAGTAAAACAATGTTTATTGAACTGTTATAAGTTAACACCTGAAGCTTACAGAAAAAAGGTTTGCGAGCATAGACGCAAGGCAGATGAAAGTACATGTGATTATATTGATGAGTTCAGCACTTATTTTCATAGGTGGATGAGTGAGTGCCAGGTCACCTCTTTTGAAAGACTGGTAGACCTTCTGGTGAGGGAACAAGACTTTAATACTTTGCCTGAGGACATGAGGATCTGGTTATCAGAATGAGAGTATAACTCTGCAGATGAGCTAGGGAAAAGGAGATCTCTACTTAGGGAGCAGAGCATCACTGCACAGAAATGGCATACCCAGTTTTCCACATGTATATAAAGGAACCCATGGTGGGCAGTCTAAATCACCTCAACAGAGTTTACCAGTAACAGGGGAAGCCACTAGTTTAGGTACATGGCCAGGATCAGGGTCAAGATGATTTAAATGTAAGCAGAGGGGCCATATAGCATACAGATGTCCACTGAAGCAATGTATGGAACAAAAGGTGAGGGAGCTAGAAAGTGGGAATAACATCTTGCCAGTAGTAAGTTGTCTGGAGACAATAGGGGTACCAAACTGTCACCAGAGTTTGTATCCTATCTTATTGAATGGAAGACAGGCCACTACTAAGAGAGACACAGCCTCTGACATGACTATTGTGAAGCCTGCAGTAGTGACAGGAGCAGTACTTGCTTGGGCAGTACACTCCAATCAGAGCTTTAGGAGGGATTACCATTTGAAAATACCTTTGGACAGGGTTCACCTTGACTGGGAGGGTAGAAAAGGAAGCAAGCAGGTAGCTGTGTTTGAGGATATTCCTACAAATGTCTTGATAGGAAATGATTTTGATAATGCAGTACCTTCTGTGTGTGCAGTTACATTCAGTCAGACTTGGAGACAGACATGTAGGTCTGGTAGCATGGGGGAGACCCAGACAGGGCCCACACCTACAGCTGGGGCTGGTGATGTTCCTATTTCAGGGAGGGAGCAACCCTGTACCAGTGAGCCTGAGAGTGAGCCACAACTGCTGGGAGGTAATGATGTTCCTGTGGACAGGATGACTCAAGGACAGAGGTGAGTGGTAGTACCCAGGTTAATAGTGAGGCACTGCTCTCAGAAGATGCTAGGCTTCCTGTGGAAGGGGAGGTGGGTCACAAAAGAAGAGTCGAGACAGGCTCAGCTTTCGTATCCTAAATTTCAAAGCTTGAGGGAGGTAGCTAAGGAGGCACCTGATGATCATAAAAAAGGGAAGTCTGTATACTGGATCAAAGGGTTACTGTACAGAGAGTAAAGCCCTGAGGGAGGGTTAGAGGTGGGGTAATACAACATTTGGTAGTGCCCAGAGACTACCTTCTGGCACTTCTAACTATAGCCCATGACATTCCTTTTGGAGTTTATATGGGCATAAAGAATACCAATAGACATATTATGCAGAACTTTTATTGGCTTGGGATTGCAAGGGATGTGACATGGTACTGCAGGACCTATGAGCAGTGTGAAAGGCTAGACTAGGCAGGGGACAAGATCAAAGCTCTGTTTATGCCTTTGCCTGTGACTGAGGAGCCACTTCAGAGGTTAGCTATGGATATTGTGTGGCCTCTGAGTACCCCAAGTTCCAAAGGGTGGAAGTATATCCTGCTGGCAGTAGACTATACTACTAGATATCCTGAGGTGGTGGCTCTGTCCTCCATCAAGGCAGAGAAGGTGGCAAATGCTTTGTTAGAGATTTTCAGCAGGGTAGGTTTCCTGAGAGAAACATTGACTGGCAGACTTGTCAGTTCCATGTCAAACCTGCTGGCTTGTCTGAGGAAGCATTGTGGAGTGAAGTACCTAAAGACACCCCCTACTTCCCCCAGACTAATGGTCTTGAGGAGAGGTTAAACTGCACACTAAAGACCATGATACAGATATTTGCAGACCAGTTTTGGAGAGAGAGACAAATATTTGCCCCATCTACTATTTGTATGCGAAGAAGTACTTGGAGAATCCACAGGTTTTTCACTCTTTGACTTGCTGTATGGGTGGAGCCCTTTAGATTTGATTCATGATGAGTGGGAGGGTCAATGGGAATACCAGAAGGAGTCTGTTGTGGCATATGTCTTAATCCTCAGGACAAGGCAAAGGGAGCTCATGAACTTGGCCCAGGAGAACCTGGCAGCAGCCCAACAGCAGAAAAAGGTCTGGTATGATAGGAATCCTCAAGCCCAACAGTATGCTGTGGGACAGCAGGTTATGATGCTTATTCCCATCGGACACAGTAAGCCGTAGGCAACGTGGGAGGGACCCTTCAAAGTGGTCATGTTAATTACATGGTAAACCGGCTAGGCAGGGACACAAATTGCACTATGTTAACATGATAAAGCCTCAGCATGTTGGGGAGGTCCTGGGAAGACTGCCAGGGTTGACTATTGAGCCCAGTAAGTGTCAGGAGGGTATGACAGATGTCTCCTATCTGGAACACAGTATGTGGAGTGGTAAGATTAGGCCAGAACCTGCCAAAGTGGAAGCTATTCAGGTGTGGTTTGCCCCTGTTACCCAAAAGCAGGAGAGGACAATCCTGGGGACAGCAGGGTACTATAGAGAGTTTGTTCCTAATTATACTAGAATAGCTACTCCCCTCGCAGACCTCAACATGAAAAATAGGCCAGATAAGATAGTGTGGATCCCTGCCTGTGAACAGGCATTCCAAAATCTTAAAGTAGCTTTGTGAGGACCCTCTGTGTTAGCCAGTCCAGATTACAGCAATTCCAATGCGGATGGACTCTCAAGACAGGGTATAGGTTAATGTGTTCCCCAGCAGGCCCATGTCTCTCAAGCAATGCTTTGCAGGGTCACTTGAAAAACTAGCTTGAGTCTTCAAAGGGCAAGAGAGATGTGACATTGTGATATATTGTTATGTATGCCAGGGTGATTAGGGCAGTGCATGTGTAATGTATGCCAGCATAGTTATCTGGAGTTTTGTAAATAACTTTGTGTCATTTGACTATCACACTGACTTATACAGATGCTTATGATAAAAATGCATCAGCAGTGTTGTTGTAACAAATTAAATGTTTGTTTAAACATACAGTTCTGTAAGGGAAGAGTAGAAGTTTTTGAAATGATTCTATAATTTTCAAATACTACAACAGATCTTAGAAAAGCTCTGTGTGGGTACTGTACTAGAGTCAGGTTATCAAATGTGATGTTGTTCTGTAACCAGCACTGAGAAGATGGAACTCTCATAGCAGCTTGTTTTCTTTTCTTTTCTCTGGAACCTGATATAAAAATCTATGACAGTTATCATATTCAGTTGAATTTGTGGAGTTCACTTCAGTAGTTGGCAACTCATTACCTTGCCTAGTGGAAGTAAACATCTCAGAATCTCATCTTGCCTTGCTGAATTAAGTCAGGTAGGGAACAGTTATTCTTTAGACAGTCAGGAAATACAGTGAGATTAGTTAAACAGTGTTTTTCCTGCATCTGTTTGAATCTGTCCAACAGAGTTATTTTTATCTCTTCTGTGATTGAAACTGATGTTTATTGTACTTGGATAGTTAATATTTTCATGTTTTCAATTATGTTATGTTTTATTAAATATTTTTATACCTTTCATTGAGGCTGGTCTTTTAGAGATTAATTTTAACTTCTTGAGAGTACTTGTGCTTATTTTGTTAATGCTTTGGCCACTCCAAAAAGCCTTGCTGATTAGGTTACACTATTACATTTATATTGATTTTCCTTAGTGTAATTGTATACCATTGTAAGAGCCTGACAGTGACTGGTGACAGCGAAGTTACCTTATTGTGTGGACAGAAAGGGGCACAGTTAGTAAATGTGTACCAGCCTTTCCCAGGAGTGTGTGTGTGTGTGAAAATCAAATACCCAGGTGTGGGTATGTCAGTTATTTGGAAGTGTGACACAGTGCTCCAAAGTAAGTCTTGTTTGGGATCTGGAGAGACAGAGAGTCCAGTCCCGGGTCAGGATCGTATTCCTGGTGTGCTGCTGGGGGAAATTATGCTTGATGCAGGAAGCTGCACTTGAAAATAATGTATAAATCCATTCCTGTTTTTAGTGACACTCTCTCGCTGGTGTCAGTGGTGTGGATTGAGGCTCCTTGATTACTGGCCCAGGTCAAGAGGGACTGTCACACCAGTAAGTATACTTGTAGTAATTTGGCAGTTGCCATGAATTGCATGTACATTATCTCAGCAGAGAACCAAGATGCACAAGGATCCAAAATTAAACCTGAAAGGCTGCCACAAAAGCAGCACCTAGCTCAATCAGGTAAATCGCATATACACTGCCTAACTAGAGACTATCAGGAAATCGTGACACTCTGGCCTTTCTCTCAATAGGAGCAAATCAATTTCACTAATCTCAAGATAGCTCCAAAGATGCAGTTTTCAGGCTTTCCAGTGATTTTAACTATTTCTTTAACATTTAATAAATTGCTAGAGTCAGATTTTTTTATGTGATTGATTGGCTAGTGTTCAGACATAGGCCAATGGAGCAGTGTTCTATTATATTACAATGTTCCTTATCTTTTCGGGGGCTCTGTTTCTTATACACCCCCAACATACACAAATAATCAAGACATATAGTTGTCACTAGGAGTGGCTTGTGGTATTGGCCTTCTAAGTTACAGATGATCCTCTTTTTTAATATTTATTTTAATTAAAATGTAAAATAAATAAAAATAACTATTTCATTCTCAGACCTCTCAGAGCAAATAGCTCATATTGCACATGTACAAAAGTTAAGAATGTAGTCTGAATTCTCCATGGTTAACAAAGTACTTGTATCTTACAACAGCCTTCCAATTACTTTTAGAAGAGGGAAATATGTCAGCTCTGTGGAGGCAGACTGAGCAGCAAGCCAGAATGGTGATCAGCGGTTTCATCATTAACCAATCGTATCAGATAATCATAATGGTTGAGGTCACTAGATGAAGACTGACAGAACAGAGTGAAATCAAAGCAATGGTGGTTGTGGGTGAAGCTCTGTGGATAAGAAATGTATAAAATATTAATTCCTTCAAGTTTAAGAAATTTGAAATTGTTCCCTGCTGACACTGTCAGCCAGTATTGTGCAGTTTATTCTGTGTTTTTTTTAACATATTTATTAATACCTCTCAAACTTGTTAGGGCAAGTAATCTTGACAAGGGGGGGAAGGTCTGCAAAACCCCAAAAATAGGGACAGAATTAAAATTTTGCTCTTAAGGCTTAGAAAGTCACTAGAATGACAATATTTGTATTGGCATGCATTTGTTGAAGGATATGAAGAACGGCATTTCTTTTTTGCCATTATTTACTAACTTTAATACTCAATGATTTGCCAAAAAGAACATACATTTTATGAGTAACATTACATACAATCAGTTGGATAATGCCGCTTTTCTGGAGATAAAATTATAGTTACAAAACACAAGGCTTTTGTTTTTTTTGAATACCCTTTAGAGTATTTTACTAGATGTCCTACACAAGACACTGTTGTGGCATTGATAATGCTCATTCTTTTTGCACTAGTAATCTCCATGAAATGTTCTAAAAATGGGAACACAGTCATGGAAGGAGAATTGTAGGATGTCAGCAGCCCTTTCATTCAGGGTGTGCTATGTAACAATTTATGGTTGCATGTATTTTCAAAGAAGGGCTAAAATGGGCACAATGCCTAAATATCAGATTATTACTTTAATGAACATATGGGCTACAATGTGTTGTGCTTTTCATAACATCCATCATGTACTCCTTAATTCCAGCTTTACCTTTCATATTTTTAAACCCATTTAAAACCCTTAGCTTAAAGACAACTAGACCGAGTAATTGAAGAAAATCTTTATATTTCTGCTAACTTGTATAGTCTCTGTATACTAACAAGGGATGTGATGGGAAAAGGCGTGTGCACAATGTACAGGATTCATAGGACGTTTAAGGCTACTGAGTCTTAGTCTTCACTGCTTGTGTGTTCTAACCCTAAGTTGCACCTGCCCCCTCAAGGAGGGCTAGGCCAGTCTAGGCAAGTTTGCCAGGTGCAATAAAATTAACACAGTGGCACTATATCAGAGTAAAATTAGGTGCATTGAAAATAACTATATGAACACGTGACAAACCCAGAATATGGTATATAGGATCTTATTTACCCAGAATATGGTATATAGGATCTTATTTACTGAGTTATAAAACTATCAGGCAATGTACACAAGTGTTGACCTAGAAAAAGCAAAGGGTTTTAAAAAGAGGTACCAGAAGAGGCAGTGTTCTCTACCACCACAGTTAAATTCCTTCTCTTCACAAAAAAGCATCAGCAGTTTTCACCAAGTTGAAAGGGATTATCATCCCACTGTACTATGCTCTAATTAGACTGGTTATTATTACAATACACCCTTTGATGTACATCTTTCTAGACATATTTCACAACCAGAAAGGACCCAGAATTTCCTAACCAAAATAATTGTTGGTGAAAAATCCTTTAGCTATCATAACAGTCTTGACACCCTGTTACTTACACACTCAGTCTCTTATTAGTTTTAATTTAATTTCATTCCATTAAGGATCCAATTATCCTTGATCTCTTACATCTCCAGAAGTATAACAATTTCATTAGCACTAGATCTAACAATATGAATCTCTGCCAGCATATAAATAAAGCATGCTGGACAGATAGATTTATTACCAATGTTTAAACCATTTTTGGAATCAACTGACTTGCATGTTAAACAGAGTTGCAGTCTCATATTCTTCAAGAGTAACCTTTACAATTTAATACAGAAATGTTAAACCATCTTCTATGATCAGTTTATACTGCTTGACTGTTGAATACATCTTAGTAATATATATGGTATGAATTCATGTGCAGCCTTGTAAGTCATTGTGATTTTGTTAGCTTGCTTATTACTGCATATAAAATGCCAATGAAAATGATGTTGTCTTTCGGCTTTTCCCGGTTAGGGGCCGCCACAGCGGGAATCCGGTCCACTAATGATTGGCAGTAGATTTTCACGAACGCCGAGGTGCCAGCTCGACGTTCAACCTTCAACGAAGGCACACCCATTTACATATGTCTTTCGAATGCCCACCCAACCGCGGGGAGGACATGCAGACTCCACACAGAAGGCACTTCCCGCACTCCAGCCGAGAATCGAACGGGAGAACCTCTTGCTGTGAGGCAACAACGCTACCGCTGCACCACCATGGAAGTCAATCAAATGTCATTGAAAAAATAATAATCAATAACAAAGTAACCTTTGAGATCAGGAAGGGTATATGTAGGTTTATCTTCGGACTGAGGAGAAGTGAGAGGAACATCATGAGGGTAAGGTATCAGTAAGCATATGCATCTGTGCCTTACTTGTCTTGTAATTCCTATGATCCAAGATCAACCACTTCTGTGCTTAGAGGAGCTGAGCTGTGTGGTATGATGGTGATACATTTTCATGCTTCCCATACATCTGAAATGGTGTCTCATTCTACAATTAGTTCTGGTATGTATTGCATTAGCATATGACCAGCTATTTATGCAAAAAAAAAATATATATATATATATAAATATATATAAATATATATATATATAAATGCTGAAATGTCGAATTTCAGTATCTCGAGACCAAAGTGTTGCAGTTGCGTGAAACTGCAGAACATTGAACCCGCGGTACTGATCACACGTTAGGTAAGTGTGGTGTTTTTAAGGGTTTTGGGGAGGGTTTGTGTGTTTGTGAGTGTGTCTTGGAGTGTTAGGTGTGGGTTAGGGTAGGTAGGTGAGAGTGTGTGTGTGTCAGTGTTGAGATTGGTGGTGTTTGTATCTGTGTGATGTGTGTTTGTGCAAGGGGGGGATGGATTGTATGTTTGTGGATTTTGTGTGTCTTGGTGTTTAAGGCAACCTCGGAGTTAGTATATATAAGTAGGGGGAGGCAGGGGGGGTTTGCCCTCCTGCTTATAGTAAGTGTGTGTGTTCGTGTTGTTGTGTGGAGGTTGGTGTAGTTGTGTTTATGTGTGTGCTTTAACGGTCGCAGTTTTGGGTTTCACAGTTTTGGTTTTCGTTTTTTTGGTGTTTCACCTTTATAGTCTCGAAATACTGAAATTCGATATTTCAGTATTTCGAGATTATAAAGTGAATCCATATATGTATATGTATAACATACATTCTTAAAGTTGACCACTGCTTAATTTAAGTTAACCCTGCCCATTCTGTTCCTTACTGCAAACTGCCCTGTCTCTGAAGGATGGCTGCACAGTCAGACAGAAACACACACACATACACACTCTTATCACCAGTGAGCAACCGGGAAACTTAATACTTTCCTAAAGGTCACGTTCAGCTCCCCAGTATTGAACTCTTTATTCACTGCTCTTTATAGGAAGTCACTTCTGTTGCAGTTTCCTTGTTTGTACTCTCATTGATTCCCTTTTATGATTTTTTTTTTTTGTGGTTGTAAAATTGTGTGCAAAGAATTTTTTTTAAATGACTAATTCACTTGAATCAGTTGGTTGATCATTTTGGGAGTTGTAACTGTACGAGATAGAGGTGATGCCTGTTTCTTCTTCATGAGCAGTGTCAGTAGTGGAACAGGTATCCCGTTCTCCTTTAGTGCAGAAGACTGTGGGTTCTATTCTCACACCAGGTAAATCATTTGCTGACATTGCAGTGCAACACTTGGGGAGGTGCACTCCTGAGTGTGCCATCCTTCTGATGAGTTGTTAAAACAAGGCATCATCTGTTTGAGTTGGTGATAACTCGGGTGAATATGAAAGATCCCACCTTAGGCCTCCTCTGAAAAGAGGATACTAGCGCAGTGGCATTAACACTGTCAACAAAGGATAAATAAATAAAAATAAAATTAATAATGAAAAAAGTTATTGTAGTGATTTAAGATAAAATAGCCTTTCCATATTAGTTTGCACTTCTTTCTAATGAATAAGATGACATACAATCTGCATCGTATCTGTGTTTTTGGCTGTCGACTTATGGATGGCACTGCTAACCGCATGCATTGTGCATTGTAAAGCACATGCATAGAAAATGGTAATGCAAATAAAGAGTCTGTAGTGAACACAATGAGGTTATCGATTATACTGTATGTCATTTTATAACAAAATACACAAGAGACACAAGTAAAACAAAATTAGTAGCAATGTGTGTAATTTACTGGGTAATCAGTTCTCAGTCCTTAAAGTCATATCCCTCTACAAAGCTATCCTGAAATTAACAGACTACCAGATTTTAAAAATATTTTCTTCGGTTTGTTTCCATTGAGCATGTACTTTCATTTTCTGTTTCAGAGAAAAAACAGATGTTGTGTATTATTCTTGATTCACGAATGCTCCTTTCCTTTTCACTTGATTCGTCATTAGCCAGTGGGTACCTTGCTCTAATTATACTGACCAGTTGTGAACCAGCAGTACGTTGCTTTGTGCAAGTCCATTCATTCTGGCACTACAGCTACAGAACTGACATTAAAACAAAAGCCCTGTTCATGCTTTAACAAAACAGGATGCCATGCTTTGTTATTCCTTGTAAATTTTACATATTGTTTAAGCAATAATCTTTTAAGAAGTGAAAAGCAACCAGAAAGAGATATGGGGTAATAGTTGTTTATAGTAACCAAAGTATAAAATATAGTTGGGTAGCTGCTTTGACAATATTGACAAAAAAAAGGTGCTGCTTCAAGGTGGAAACTAAAACAATTTCCTAGTAGGGTCTGTGTACTTTCAATAACCTGAAAAACAAAAAATAAGTAACGATAGTGGTATGAAAACCCATCGTTGGCTAAGCGTATCTGCTTGTTTAATTCAGACCCCTTGCTATAGTATTTAAAAAAAATAATAATAACTGGGTGGATCATGTAAAGATTGTAACCTATTGTGCTATGCTTGTGTTCCTTTTCTTTTAAAAGAATTTGGAAATTATGTCTGAATTTAAACTGGAAGAAGCAATCTGTCATACTCCGCTGCTTGAGATTTTAAAACATGTTGTTCTGAAATGTAACATAAAAAGCACTGTTGCTTAGCTGCAGTTAGACAGGTCTGCTGGAGATTTCCCTTCCTGCTTTTTTAATGTCCGTCACTACTTCCTTCACACTACATGTTTTCTATTTGGTTTGCATTTTCTGAGTTAACATTTGCTTTTCACCATCTTAGCTGCAATTTGTACTTCTCGGTCTTTAAATTTCATGCTGTTTACCTGTTTTCAGGAGTAAAACTTTTTTTTTCCAGTTATGTGACCTTTAGAAAATTCAACTGTGCATACTCCCATTGTTATCCTTCTGTGTGTGTGTGTGTATATATATAAATTCAAGTTTTTATGCTACAAGTCATGCTGAATGTTGCATTTTGTTATTATTATATATATATATATATATATATAGAGAGAGAGACAGACAGACAGACAGACAGATGTAGAGCTAGAGGTTTATGATCAGATCTCCAGTGTTAACTAGCTTATGTGTTTGACACATGGATGCCAAGAAATTCACTTTGTGAGTGAACATATCCAATCATAATTCATTGTAGTGTATGGAGATGTATCTTCATCTACTACTAGTTTCAGAAAACTAAAATTAAAAAGAGAGAGAGAGAGAGGTCTTGTGCTGGTCATGGAGTGGGCAAGTGGTTCATGTCTTTACATATTCCCTATGTAAGAGAAGTAGTTTGAATCTGAATAGTACTTGTAATGTAACAGACTGCATACAGAAACAAGAGGTGAAACAAAGCCATTTCACATCCTGCTGCTGCTGTTAATGGCCAGCGCTGTCATCTTTTAGTGCCAGACTGAATGTTAATAGCACATAGTGCTATTGTTAAGCACCCTTCTAAGTGTTGCTAAGGTCACGTCTTGTACCAGAGTGGCACTTAACTAGGGTATAATTTAACCTTTATTGGATTGTAATCATAAATCTCCATGTACTGAATATACATATCTATCCATCTATATATATGTGTGTGTGTGTGTATGTGTATATATATATATATATATATATATATATATATATATATATGTGTGTGTGTGTGTGTGTGTGTGTGTGTGTGTATATATGTAAGCAATGCTACTATAATTTAGTGGGAACAAGGTACAAATTATTTAGGTTCTGCCAAGTTTATTCAATTTCCTTGGCAGTATTTATGTGCCTAGTATTATTTTAAACATAAATGTCGCATATACATTTGTACTTGCTGATATGTCATTCTAGATTTGACTCACTAATTTATCAGTCTCTGTCTTTCTATGTTTGTATCACAGCCTTTTTTGATAAAGCCTGTGCTAATACTCAATGCAGTGTTTAGAAAGATAAATCTACACATTTATATGAAAAATCATGTCTCAATGACTTGTTTACTAAAATAAAGCAGACAGGGATGGCAGATGACAGGCTAAAATAATTTTAATAGTATCTCATCTAATGCTCAGTAAAGATCATCTATGGGAAAAAGAAAATGCTTTAAAATGAAAATAGCAGCTTCATAAAATGTTCATTATATTCCTATCTGCTTGCTCTTACTACCTTAACTCTTATGGGAACAGAAAAGATTAAATAGGCCCCATGAGATAAAGACATCACGTTGGCAGTAGCTGAGGGTGTCTTAATGCTGCATATATCAGCTGTGTTAGATGTTCTTTCACTTCGAAGACGTTATATTAGCTTTCGTCCTAGTAACTGCCAGCAATCAAACCTGAAAAAAAGTCTAACATTTAATGGGCATTGATACCCTTTAGAAACAACTCAGGATTCAGCTCATTCTGTTAACTATTGGGCATGAGGCATTATTTGTTTGAGGTAGCACTTTTACTGAGAGCAATACCGGAAATGCACATACAATAGAAATTTTATAAGAAATGTTTTGTTTCTTGCGCTTCAGTCCCTTCCATTCATACCCATATTTTTCACTTTTATATATTTCATCCCCATCTTCATGTTTTACACAGTCCAAAGCTGGACAGTAACCATGTTTTAGCCATATATTGTACATTTAGGCTTGAGATGACCACAATGCATGTTTGAACTACAAACACCTTTGTATTCTTCAGGAATGGATGAACTGCAGCTTTCTCATGCCTTAATGTCCACCAAACTAAACTGGGAACATTTACAGGAGTTCTTAGATGACTATCCTCTTCCCTAAGTGTCTGATTGTTAATCCTGGAAAACTGTTATGCATGGTTTGATAAAGAATGAATGATGTTATGCATGGTTTGATAAAGAATGAATGACATAATTGTGAAACTTGACCATTCACATTAATTTCCTTATGTGAAGTAGTTGCCATGGCTACCAATACATTTGGGCACTTATTGGTCCTGATATCCTAACTTACAGTGGAGCTGAGCAATGCTGGTATAGAACAGTCACCTGGACTGATCATCAATTTGTTCTTTACAGGCTGGAGCCACAACTCTTTTTTTTCCTACCAGTATTGATGTGGTTCATTTTATCAGTTTTTGGAATATCATATGTGACTACTTCGGGAGGCATCAACACTGGTGTGATTTCCTCTGTGCACACACAGTAGCCTTGTGGCATTATGATGCATCTTACATTGATGATATGGAATTTTGCAAGACTGAATACCTTTGTGAGTTTTGAAGTCATGAGGGTGCTGTCACCACTGCAGTTTAGCTACTGAGGGTAGTAAAATGTTTTCACACTTAATTACTACCCATGAGTATTAAAAGAAACTTATATTAACTTAATTTCTTATGAAGCCAGTTTTGCATTCATACCTTTGGTAGACCTGCCACCAAGTTTTTGCGTGTGTCTTTATTAGTAAGGTTATAGGGGGTATTTTATGTCCAGGTATATTTCTCTTCAACATCATATGACTTTTTTGGAACCTGCTGGTCTTGTGTATTATCCAAGAGCAATGCTGATGAAATAAATATTTTCTTTGTTATTGATCTATTTGTTGCATGATATCAAACATTGTATTTCATCTTAATCCTCACTAATATTGTATTAGCATTCTGGCATGGTAAGACAGTGGTATTATAGTGGAACCTTTGGAACTGCACAGTGGTTTCTCTGGTACTGGTTTGAGCAGTTTGTGTCTTCCTTTTCAGGCCATGCATTGCTGTCAGTTTCAGGGTAAGTCATCTAGTAGTTACCACCTAATGTGTTGGTACCTCAGGGCTGGGTAATGTTCTTAATGTTGGTCACCATATGTCTGCAGCCCCTTCACAGAGGCCTGCAAGGGACAGGTGTTTATCAGTCCTTTTCTGATTAGACACTTGAAGGCTTCTAGAATTTATACTTTAATGGATGTCAAATAGCTTTTTAAGACCCAGTTTAGTAAAAAACTGACAAGTTGCAGGTTTACTGTCTGTCATGTCTTCCTCTTTAGTTCCTTATTATGTATTGTGAGAATAGGACGGTTGCCAAGATTTGGGACTTCATTTCATCAGTGTAACTTGTAAGTAATATGGTCATTCATATTGTAATTTTAGTCAGTTTAGAGAATTGAAAGGTAAGTTAGTATAATGCAAATAATTGCCATATGAAGTAGGTGAAACCAGGGTTATAACATATGCACTGTCAGGTGAGAGAAACTGACTGAACTAAGGAAGTAAGAGAAAAGGGGGAATGGGAGGGACTAAAGAATGACCCAGGTACTTGTTTATTTTTAGGGATATCATTTATCCTGGGATTGAGCCAGAACAGAGCCAGTTTTTGACTAGGAAGATTTTAAGAATGGTTTTAAAGTACTGTAAGGAGGATATTGACCAGATGGATACAAGTAAGGAGTTCCTTAGCAGCATGGTATGAGTACAGACCATGCCTAGCAGATATGATAAGTTTGTGGACAGAAATTAGTTTTTGGTCATTGGATCATAATAACATAGTGGGGATATAGTTGTGTAGAATGGTGGTTAGAGCTGGACAAGGACACAGATGCAGTATAAGTTTATAGGTGGTAAGAAGCTTTGAATATCTTACATGATGAGTAAGTTCTAAACAACTTAAAACTTGAACTTTAGTAGTAGTAGTGGGATCTGAATGGGGTATTTGAAAAATGCTATAATAAAGTGGCTAGATTTGCTCCAAATATTGCTTTTTGTGATGCTTGGAGTGTAGTATGGATGGGAGTGCCATAAGGTAATGAGGGAAGGAGGTAAGTTGTAGCAAGGGTTATTTTACCTGGGTCTATTTTATATATTCGAACTTTCAAAATGTTGAATACCGTACGTTTGATAACATATGGTCAATATTTGAAAGCTCGAATATATAATAAAAAAAAAAAAATAAAGTAAAGAAAAAACATACCTTAACAGTGCGAGCAGGGGGGCAAGCCACCCTGCACCCTTCACCCCCCCCTACTGAATTATACAAACTCCGAGACCGCACTTCAGTGCAGAAAAGGGAAATTCTCCCATTCTGCACCATACAGCGCCATTGAAGTCAACCTTCAGACTCTTGAAATGTCGAACATATGGTCTCGACCATATAACGTTCGCCATTTCAAGCGTTCGTTTATTTGACATAGACCCTTTTAGCTGCATTGCTAAGAAAGTTTTTTAGGGTCTGTAAATAGCAGAACATATTTTGAGTTTTTCAATTCAATTTTGTATATACAGGTCAGAATTAAGATTGTCATCCACTATCATCCCTAATACTTTGCTATGAGAAGCGACTTCAGTGGTTGTCTTGAGAGAGAGGATTTTAATTTTTCATAAAAGCAAGATTTGGGTGCGAGATGGCTTGTTTTTGAGGGGTTGAGCATGGACTGTGAGTTATAATGCCATGTTTTAGTTTGTGTTAAGTTTCCTAAATGATTTTGTTGGGAATGTGCCAGGTTGTCTGATGTGCAATTGAGTTTGTGGAGTCCTCTGCATGAGGAGGGGACCATGGATAGAGCTGCCTGGTACCTTAGTGGTGACTAGGAGGTAAGAAGAGAAGGTGCATTGTGCTATTTTACTGACTGAACCCTACTGGACAATTAGCTTCTGAACTTGAGAAGGGTGAGCTGAGACACATCTAGTGAGGATGCTTGAATTAGACATTTACTGTGATAAACTTTGACAAAAGTTTTATACAGTTCTAGAAACAGAGTAATCTAGTTTGCTGCTATCTGTAGCTTTACTGAAATTATATGTAATGGTTAAAGGAGGGATAGAAGCCAAGTTCTGTGTGGAATAGGAGTTCCTCCTGCAAGAGATAGTTTAGCAATTGTTTCTAAATATATCTTCAAGTATTTTGCAGAAGGAGATAAGATTGCTATAGGTCTAACATTAGTGATGTCTGTTGAATTTCCTCTTTTGTGTAAAAAGATAATTGTGATTTTTTTTCCAGAGAGATGTAATGTGGGATTCCTTGACTTAACCTATTTATAATAACTGAGAAAGAGTAGGCAAAACTATTGGTTGCTATTGACAGGTACTCACTTGGAAGGTCATCAGCTGAAGCTGAGCATGCTCTGAGTTTAGTAGTAGTATTTTTTATTATATATGTGGTCACAGGTTTGAAAGTGGATGTGATGATATGTGGCTGTTAGGCAGGGTTGGGATTAGATGCTAGAGAATCCTTGGTTAGGGATGCTATACTGTGTATGAAATAAGAGATGAATTATTTTGCAGTTTTAAATGGTGTGTTACTGGGAGAGGGGTTAGGGTTGAATTTTTAATAGGGGCGCAAGATTTATTTAATGGCTGACAAAAGTTTTTTTAGGGTTGTGTTTACTAGTGTTTTGAATGTTAATAGTGTAATTTTTTGTCTTCATTTATTTGCTTTTAAGAATGGTTGTCAAACAATTTTTAAACACCTCTATTGAATTATCACTTGTGACATAGGCAAGTTTACATTTATATAAAAGTAATCAAATGTTAACAAGTTCACATTTACAAACATTATAGTTCAAATATATTGCTATATATCATATAACCTAAGCAACATTACAAAAGTTATTCAACTCCTGCCCAAACAAGAAACATCTTTATTATATCATAATTTATGACATAGGCAATCATATATTTATATAATTGAGAACAAACTACTCCGACACAATCCTAGTTGCAAGCATTTAACATCACAAACTATACTGGCACTACCAGTAACAAATATATATCACGTATAGTCTACCAAATTACTTTCAGTCAATCATTACATAACACATTTAAGCCCTACTTTCTTTTAAACCTCATTCCTCCCCTGTAAGTATTGTTCCTACAATCCCCATTTCTTCCTATGTAGTTTGCTCCTACCCTTTTCTAAAAATCTCAGTTGCAGTTGTTTTCTCTTTGTTACTATATTCATTTTCACAATACTGTTCTATATAGTTTTGCCATTCCTTTTGTATTGTTTCTCTACCCTCATTAGCACTCTACACTTTTCAGATAGTCAAATTGCATCGATTGCTTTTGGTCTCTTCTTTCTATGATACTCAAGATTATTTAGATAAACTGTATTGAATTAATTTACAGCATTGTCTAAAAGGGAGGAGTTTTAGGTTTCATTAAATGCCGAGATTTCAAGTATGCCTTTTAGATATGGAATTTTCAGGTTTTAGACATGAATCCTGTGTAAAAATATCCACACACTCATTCTTGTGGGTGTGTGTGTGCGTGTGTGTATATATATATATATATATATATATATATATATATATATATATATTTGTGTGTGTGTGTGTGCGTACATATACAACACACACACATATGGGAAGTTAATAGTCATGTTGACCACAGAGAGGATTTAGCCCAGTTTTTCTCTTTCTTTGCATGACCTGTTCAGAAAACAAAATAGCCAAATTGACACTGAGGGATCCATACCTCATACTAATGAAAGCAACTTGCCTACAGCTCATAGCTTTCATTTTCTTTAGTAACTGCCACAATAAAAATCTGTTCATATGTGTTAACTTACTTTTAATTAATGATTTTATCTTTCTGTATTGTTGTTTTAATCATTTCTGTAATTAAAATAAATCAGTTTACAATTAGCATACAGAAATACAGTAGATATAAAAGTGTACACACCCCTATTAAAATGTCAGGTTTTTGTGATATAAAAAAAATGAGACCACAATAAATCATTTCAAAACTTTTCCCAGCTTTAATGTAACCTATCACTTGTACAATTCAGTTGAAAAACAATCAAATCTGTTAGGGGAAAAAATATAAAAAATAAAAAAACTTGCAATAAGCTGGTTGCATAAGTGTGCACACCCTTAAACTAATACTTTGTTGAAGCACCTTTTGATTTAATTACAGCAATCAGTCTTCTTGGGTAGGAGTCTTAACAGCATGGCACATTTTGACTTGGCAATATTTGCCTAGTCTTCCTTTTAAAAGCTCTCCAAATCTGTCAGATTGTGAAGGCATCACTTGTGCACAGCCCTCTTCAGGACACCCCACAGACTTTCTATTGGATTTAGGTCTGGGCTCTGGCTGGGGATTCCAAAACTTTAATTTTCTCCTGGTGAAGCCATTCTTTTGTTGATTTGGATGTATGCCCAGAAATTGTAGCTACTGGCCATTTGGGCTGTTTTTTCCCATCTCTTTCAACTTTATGGTTTAAAAACCACACTTGTGCTGTTTCCCACCTTTCTTGTTACTAGCCTAGTCCAGATAAAGGGTTGCTGTATCCAGGACTGTTGGTAAGCTTCTGAGCCCCACAGGCCTTTCTGTGTTGGAGGGAAGCCTTCTAGCTTATTAGTGGGAGTGGTAAGCACTAGATAGCCTATCTACCACAAGAGGAGTGATTCTGGCCCAGAAATTGTAGTTTATTGGCCGTTTGGGCATTTTTTTCCATCTCTCTCAACTTTCTGGTTTTAAAGCCAGTGTTTGTGCTTGATCCATACCTTTCCTGTAACTAGTCTAGTCCAGGTACATATTTGCTGTATCCAGGACTTTTTGTAAGCTTCTGTGCCCCCCAAGACTTTGTGTTGGGAGTGCAGCCTTTTAGCTTATCAGTGGGAGTGGTAAGTACTAGGTAGCCTGTCTACCACTAGAGGAGTGGTTCTTGGCCTAGGAATTGTAGTTTATTGATCATTCGGGAAGTTGTCCATCTCTTTCAACTTTCTGGTTTAAAAGACCACATCTGCACTTGTTTCCCATCTTTCCTGTAACTAACCTACTGGAAAGCACTAGAAAGCCTTAAACTGATACAAGTCTTCTAGCTTAAAAGAGAGACTTTGGAGTGATTGAGTATCAGTTTTCTATATTTTCTTGATGTACTTAACTGTTTTCTGCCTAAGCATTGATTTTTCCAGCAGTTATTGTGATGTAAAAGCTTGTTTTTTTTCACATATTGTACTTATTTGACTGTCTTCACTTTTAAAAAGTTGTTTTTTGTTTAAATAAATTGTTTAACTGTTGTAGGCTACACACTAAAGTGCTATAGCCTTTTCTGATCGCTTGTAGTCATTTAAAGCTGTTTTAAGTGTACTTTTTACTGTTTTTGCCTTATCTTATCAAAAAAAAAATTTCTTGTTTCCCGCCTTTCTAAGCTAGTATATAGTCCAGTTTTCAGGCTAGTGCTGAATTCAGGGCTGTGTTACAAGTTTCTGAGTTGCCCATACCTTACTTGGATAGAGGGATGTTTCCTCTATTCACCTGTGAGAGAGTGGAACTTTGAGCAGCCATCTGTCCCTGGAGGAGTGGTTCCAGCCCAGAAGTTAGTAGTTTAAAAAACACGTTTGCATGGTTTTGTTCGCTGGGCAGCACCTGTTAGCTAGGGTTAAATTATTCCTGGCTCCACTAAGTCTCCTCTTCAGTTTTTCACTTGAAACTAGTCTAACTCTCAACCTAAGCACTCAAAAAGCATCCTACAGTCCAGCACTTGTTCAGACCCAATAGCAAGCACTAGTATACCCCAACACGTGACTGCCCAGCAGGGCAAGGATCTTTATCCACCCCTCACCAACCAAGCGACTAAGCAGTTCACCCTACTATTCAGGCATGACCAAAGGGCAACTTCAGGTGTACTCTCCAGTCCAGCTGGTGAATCTGGGTATCCTGAGGCAATGTTACAACTGCCTCATGTACACAGACAGCCCTCTCCTCCTACCACAAAACACTAACATATGCGAGAGATGCAATTATACAGCCAAACTGGAAGCTAAGCTGTCTCCACCCAAGACTGGAACAGACAGTCATGAGGAGAAGGTTAACACTTGCACCACACCTCCAGCCTCACATAGACCTACTAAACCAGCACTGGCAAAAAATACACATAAATACACTAAATCATACTCAGAGGCTCTAAATAAAAACCTGCAAAAGCATCTGAGAGCTCCAAAGCAGACACACACAAAACCTGCACCTCTCATCACAAACCAGACTACACATAAAACACAAAATCAATGTGCCGCACAATCACAGCCCTTAAGGCAAAATAAAATACCTAACACACTAGTAATAGGTGACTCAATAGTCAGGCACACTGATGCCCACCTCACTAGGCTGGACAAGGAGAAGGTTACTGTTAGCTGCCTATCGGGAGCCAGAATCCGCCACATAACACAAGCACTCAGGTCACTCCAGAACAAGTACAAATATGACTCTGTCATTGTTCATGTTGGTGTGAATGACCTGAGATGTACCTCCCTGGACTACATGAAAAGAGACATGGAAGAGCTCTCTGATCATGTAGCCCAGGCAGGTATGACCCTGACCCTGAGTAGCATCCTGCCCTCACCAAGAATGATACCTTAGTATAAAGAAAAAATGATCAATTGCAACAATTAGCTAAGCTTCTGGTGTCATTCAAAGGGGATCCAGTGTCTGTCAGCCTGGGATGACATGCTCGACAAGCCACGTTGCTTAACAAGAGAGGGCTTGCACCTGCCACCCCTTCACTTTTGAATACTGGCCAAGGCTCTTGCTGCCCCCATAGTGCCTTTTTTAGGCACGGCTCAAAATTTAGACCCACCACTGTAAATAGCACAAGTAAAAAAATGAGGGCTATGCTACTCAACGCCAGGAGTTTAAATCTCAAAATGCATGCGCTCGAAGCACTCCTAAGTGTGGAGAACATCAACATCTGTGCAGTAACTGAAACCTGGTTCAAGGCTCCAGAGAGCACTCCAGCACTACTGGGCTACAACTCATAACCCACATTTCGGCCACAGTACACGGACTGAAACACACAAGGAGGGGGTGTATCCATATTCATCAAGGATACTCACACCTCCAGGTTAGTGGCACAGCATGATACCTCTGAGATCATCCATGTGCAACTAACATTGGGCAAATCTGCAATGCAAATTGTGGACTGCTACAGATCACCCTCCATGACCCAGGACCACCACTCCGCCTTTCTGGAGACACTGGAAAACATGAAGGTCCTAGCGAACACCCTGATATTGGGTGATTTCAATTACCCTACCATTTACTGGGAAAACTACTTGAGTACAAACTCCCAGGCTCAGCGCTTCCTGGAATTTATCAACTCAAATGCCCTGGATCAGCTGGTAAACTCCCCTACCAGAGGCCACAACATATTGTACCTGGTCATCACCAACATGGGCGACAGGTGTTCCGTACTGGAGGGCAACCCGTCACTGGTTAGATCAGACCATAAACTAATCACCCTGGATGTCCACACCCCACCACCACCCCCAGCCAAGGAAACCACAGTGAAAAACTTTTCTAAAGCAAACTTCACCTTACTTAAGGCAGAGGTGGTAAGTTTCACAGCCCCCACGCTAAAGGATAACACTGCCAAAGATGCAGAATCCTTTACAATTGCACTCTATGAGCACCTACAAGGATGCATGGATTGTGCCATCCCTAGCAAGACCAAGACCCACTCCCCTAAGAGAAGGAAACCAGTCTGGTGGACTTCTGCCATAAACAGGTTATACAACAGAAGGAGGAAACTAGTTCAGAAAAAAAGCAAATCCCAAGAAGGAAAGACATCCTTGATCAGTATCAGTAAGAAACTAAGGTCCCTCATAAAATCATCCAAGGCTAACTTCAAAAGAAACATAGCCAAGGATTCAAAAGATAACCACAAAGCCTTCTTTAGCTATGTCAAGAATCTAAGTGGCAACATGCAGATATGCTCAGAACTAGTGCAAAATAGCACAAAATATACTGAACCTACTGATATTGCCAACATCTTGGCAGACAGATTCAGTGCAAACTTCACCTCCCTCTCACCTTCAAAAGGGCCCACAACAATACCGGAAAAGGGTAGTGTCCCGGAAATCACAGAAGCACAGGTGAAAACAGCCCTTTCAAAAGCCAAAAACACAGCATTAATGGGGTCAGATGGTGTCCCAGGCTGCGTCTTGCATGAACTACAGAATGAACTAACCCCCCACCTAAACATTGCTGTTCAACCTCAGCCTCTCCACAGGCTATGTGCCCATAGAATGGTGCACAGCAATGGTTATTCCGCTCCACAAAGGAGGGGCCACAACTGACCCTGGTAACTATCACCCCATAAGCCTGACTAGCCTGGTCTGCAAGGCTATGGAGCGCATCATCATGGAACTCATTAACAAAGACTTTGGGAACCTCCAAACACTTGACCCAAACCAGTTCAGCTTTGTTAAAGGCAGATCATGCCTACTAAACCTGGTTGACTTTTTCGAGACAGTCACCAAGGCCATAAACAAGGAAAAGGTGGTTCACACAGCCTACCTTGATCTCGCCAAGGAGTTCGACACCATTCCTCACTCAGGTATTATAGAAAAACTCACCAGCCTGAACATAAACCCCTACGTCACAAGATGGGTTGCCAACGGGCTTATAGACAGAACTCATACGGTCAGAATCGCGGGCTCCAGGTCCAACTCAAAACCAGTCACAAGTGGTGTCCTGCAATGCTCGGTTCTGGATCCCCTACTGTTTGGCATATATTTCTCAGAAGCACAGGCAAACACAGGAGGACTATAGCTAACCAAGTTCACCGATGACTGCAAACTGGGAGCCACAATGGACTCTTCGGCTGACACGGACATCCTTCAAGAAGGCCTTACTGAGACAGACACCTGGTGTCAAAGTCATGGCCTCAAGCTAAATGCCAAAAAATGCATAGTCACCCCATTTGGGAAAAACAAAACACCCACAAATTACCACATAGGTGGCAGCCCCCTTAATACAGAAGAGGTAATGAGAGATCTGGGGACCCAGGTAGATAGTAATCTCTCCTTTGACAATCATATTGCCAAAGTAGTTAGGAAATACTTCCATGTGGCCCATCTAATTACTAAGGGGTTCGCATCTAGAAATAGAGGTTATAGTGCCCCTCTACTCGTCACTCATCAGACCCATCATAGAGTACAATGCCCCATTTGGGATGTACCTCACAGGACACTTCCAACAGCTGGAAAGACTAGAAAAGCACCTCACCAAGAGGATTACTGGCCTCAAACATATGTCATATGCAGCCCGACTGGAAAAACTCTGGCTGTACTCAGTAGCATATCGCTTACTCAGAGGTGATCTCTGCCTGACCTACAAAGCCATGTCCAACTCAGAATTGGTGGACATGCTCCACCTAAAGAAATCCAAGTCACTGCGAGCCATGCGCTGTAGTGAGCTAAACCTCACCACAACAATAAATAGGACATGCTGGAGTGATAGATTCCTGTCACAGATACTCCCCATCTGGGAACAAAAATTCTAACTACATTAGGTACAGCCCTCAGTAACACTCTTCAATAGAAGCATTGACGAGTGGATGGGTAACAGAAAATACACCCCTGGGATCACTTCATTGGCTCTGCTTGACAGAGGCTCAGTTAAGCAATGGGGCAGCGAAAGCCGACACACTCTGGCTAGGCTTAAAAATGCCCTCGGGCAGATAGCCTAGTACCTACCTATGAACCTATGGTTGGGGTCAATCTGGCTAGGCTTAAAAATGCCCATGGGCAGATAGCCTAGTACCTACCTATGAACCTATGGTTGGGGTCATTGTCATGTTGAAAGGTGAAATTCCTCTTCATCTTCAGCTTTCTAGCAGATGCCTGAAGGTTTTGGGGTTAAAGTGACTGGTATTTGGAACTGTTCATAATTCCCTCCACCCTGACTAAAACCACAGTTCCAGCTAAAGAAAAGCAACCCCAAAGCATGATACTGCCACCACTGTGCTTCACCTTGGAGATGGTGTTCTTTTAGTGAAGTGTTGTTTTTGCGCCAAATGTACCTTTTGGAATTGTGGCCAAAAAGTTCAACCTTGGTCTCATCAGACCATAACACATTTTTCCAAATGCTTTTGGGAGACTTGATGTATTGTTTTGCAAATTTTAGCTGGGCCTGGATATTTTTCTGTGTAAGAAAAGGCTTCCATCTTGCAACTTTCCCCATAGTCCAAACATATGGAGAATATGGGAGATTGTTGTCACATGTAGTACACAGCCAGTGCTTGCCAGAAATTCCTGCAGCTCCTTCAGTGCTGATGTAGGTCTCCTGGTAGCCTCCCTGACCAGTTTTCATCTTGTCTTTTCATCAATTTTGGAGGAATGTTCAGTTTTTTGCAACATCACTGTTGTCCCATATTTTTTCCACTTTTTGATGACTGTCTTCACTGTGTTCCATGGTATATCCAATACTGTGGATATTTTTTGGTACTCTTCTCCTAAATGATACCTTTCAACAATGAGATACCTTTAATGCTTTGTAAGCTCTCTCTGAACCATGGCTTTTGCTGTTGCAGGCAACTGAGCAAATGTCAAGAAAATCCTACTAGGAAAGCTGAACTTTATATGGGGTTAATAAGAGCCTCTTTAATTTATGGCAGGTGTGTACCCAAGAAGACTGAATGCTGTAATTAAACCAAAAGGTGCTTCAACAAAGTATTAGTTTAAGGGTGTTCATACTTATGCAACCTGCTTATTGTACATTTTTATTTTTTTATATTTTTCCCCCTAACAGATTTGTTTTTCAATTGAATTGTATAGGTTGTAGGTCACATTAAAGGTGGGAAAAGTTTTGAAATGATTTATTGTGGTTTCATTTTTTTATATCACAAAAACCTGGCATTTTAACAGGGGTGTGTACACCTTTTATATCCACTGTAAAGGTAGGGGACATTTATTAGACTCACTAGTGGACTTAATGATTTGGGCAGCCACGGTGGTGCAGTGTTTAGCATTGTCACCTCACAACAAGAGGTTCTCCAGTTTGATCCTTACCTGGGGTGGCTTCTGTGCGGAATCTGCATGTCCTCCCTGTGGTCATGTGGGTTTCCTCCGGGTGCTCCAGTTTCCTCCCACATCCCAAAGACATGCTGTAGGTGGAATGGACACTCTAAATTGGCCCTAGGCAAGAGTGCGTGCATGTGTGTGCCTTCTGTGGAAGGTTGGGGGCTGGGCTGGCAACTTGGCACCATAAAACTCTACTGCCAATCATGAGCGGACAGGTGATCCGCTGTGGCGACCCCTAACCAGGAACAGCCGAAAGAAGAAGATGAAGTGGACTTAATGATTTTCCGGAAATAATTGAAAAAGAAAAGATGGTTACTGGAGGTGTAACAGTTCAATATGACATTTGTTTGACATTTCTTTATAGGGGTCATCTGACTGGGTCTACAGAACCTGTTTTTAGCATAGGCCCGGGGAGAAAAGCTCCACATACAGTACAATATAAATACAGTAAAATCCAGTACAATACAAATCACATTATACATTCTATACAAAAATAAGTTGAAAGAACAAATTATGATACAGCATGTTGCAATATATACTACACATCTAGATGATTCCATAGCATTAACACATTGTAGACAATAATAGCCACCATACATGATGTAGTGTCCAAAAATAGTAAGTAGGTAGTGCAGTGTGTGACATTGACTGCTATAGTATATGAAAATAAAATAGAATGTTAGTTTCAGTTAGGAAAATAATAGCCAGAAAGTTGGTGATGCAGAAAAATAGTGAGAGAGTTAAAAAAGAATAGAAGCAATACTGAGAGAGAGTTAAAAAAAATAGAAGCAATACAACCTGAGCAGTAGCTTAAGGATATGGTATAGAAACAGAGGAGTAGAAGAGCCTTAGGATCTTGCAGACTGTGAAAGATTGAAATGTGGCAGAAGAGGAGGATGAGGCTAGTGTAGAAGAAGAGAAAGAGCTGAGCATCAGGCAGGCTTTATGCAGGAGCAGAGCCATGTCTTTTTGAGATGATTTTTTTTAAAGGCTTTGAAATGGGTTAGGCCAGGCATAAACCTGGTAGCTAGAAGTAGTGAATTCCAAAGTACAAGGACAGAGTATGAATACAGAGAGTGACCTGGTTTTATTGTGGGTTTTGAGATAGCCAAGAGATTTTTGTCTTCTGATCGTAGGGATCGATTTGGTGTGTAAGGTGTGATTGGCTAGCAGGGCAGGCAGTAGAAATGAAGATAAGTCTGTGCAAGCTGGATAGCTGAATAAAGGCAATTTGGTTGGGGAGTTCAAGGCAGTTTAATTTTAGGAGTGGTTTACAGTGGTGTGTGAGATATTTAGAGTTTGTGGCAAACTTTGCAACTTTGTTAAAGCACTGTCCCATCTTGCTTTCTTTAGACGTTTGTAAGTTAGTTAGGACAGGGGCACCATAATGAAGGTAGGGAAGTAAAAATGTTTTTGCAAGAGTAGTTTTGGTTGCTGCAGTAAAGAAATGTTTGTTTCTATACAAGTGTCCCAGTTTTTGATGAAATTTTCTTTATATTTTGCTGTATATGTGGATCAAATGAAAGTTTGTCAATAATAACTCCTAGAAGTTTGGTTTCCTGCACTATTTCTATGACAGTGTTGAACTGTAGGGGTCCTAGGAAAGAGCCTTGAAGGGACTCCAGTAGGGTTGTGGAGAAAGGGTGAGAGCTCATTGGACCATTTCACTGCTTGTTTACGATCCTAGTGGTTGCTCTGAAACCATTTTTACTGTGTTATATGAGAAATCCAAGTTAGGCAGTGTGTTTAATAGTAAGGGATGAGACACTGTGTCAAAGGCCTTGGAGAGATCAAGGAATGCAGAAGCTGTATAGCATCCTGCTTTTCTGGCCTTGTTCATGGTGTCTGTAAAAGATAATAGGGCTGTAACTGTGCTCTGGCTAGGTTGGAAGCCATGTTGAGTTTTGGTTAAAAGATTGTTT